>NC_134360.1:233718456-233885956 GCF_048569485.1 Anomaloglossus baeobatrachus | reverse complement strand
AGCACCCGAGCATGGTAGTGCCCGCTCATCACTAGTTACCAGTACTGAGCACCCAAGCATGGTAGTGCCCGCTCATCACTAGTTACGAGTACTGAGCACCTGAGCATGGTATTGCTCACTCATCACTAGTTAACAGTACTGAGCACCCGAGCATGGTAGTGCCCGCTCATCATTAGTTACGAGTACCGAGCACCCGAGCATGGTAGTGCCCGCTAATCACTAGTTACGAGTACTGAGCACCTGAGCATGGTAGTGCTCGCTCATCACTAGTTACAAGTACTGAGCACCTGAGCATGGTAGTGCCCACTCATCACTAGTTACAAGTACTGAGCACCCGAGCATGGTAGTGCCCGGTCATCACTAGTTACAAGTACTGAGCACCCGAGCATGGTAGTGCCCGCTCATCACTAGTTACCAGTACTGAGCACCCGAGCATGGTAGTGCCCGCTCATCACTAGTTACAAGTACAGAGCACCTGAGCATGGTATTGCTCACTCATCACTAGTTACGAGTACTGAGCACCCGAGCATGGTAGTGCCCGCTCATCATTAGTTACGAGTACCGAGCACCCGAGCATGGTAGTGCCCGCTAATCACTAGTTACGAGTACTGAGCACCTGAGCATGGTAGTGCCCGCTCATCACTAGTTACAAGTACTGAGCACCTGAGCATGGTAGTGCCCGCTCATCACTAGTTACAAGTACTGAGCACCCGAGCATGGTAGTGCCCGCTCATCACTAGTTACAAGTACAGAGCACCTGAGCATGGTATTGCTCACTCATCACTAGTTACGAGTACTGAGCACCCGAGCATGGTAGTGCCCGCTCATCACTAGCTACGAGTACTGAACACCCGAGCATGGTAGTGCCCGCTCATCACTAGTTATAAATACTGAGCACCCGAGCATGGTAGTGCCCGCTCATCACTAGTTACAAGTACTGAGCACCCGAGCATGGTAGTGCCCGCTCATCACTAGTTACCAGTACTGAGCACCTGAGCATGGTAGTGCCCGCTCATCACTAGTTACAAGTACAGAGCACCTGAGCATGGTAGTGCCCACTCATCACTAGTTACGAGTACTGAGCACCCGAGCATGGTAGTGCCCGCTCATCATTAGTTACGAGTACCGAGCACCCGAGCATGGTAGTGCCCGCTAATCACTAGTTACGAGTACTGAGCACCTGAGCATGGTAGTGCCCGCTCATCACTAGTTACAAGTACTGAGCACCTGAGCATGGTAGTGCCCGCTCATCACTAGTTACAAGTACTGAGCACCCGAGCATGGTAGTGCCCGCTCATCACTAGTTACAAGTACAGAGCACCTGAGCATGGTATTGCTCACTCATCACTAGTTACGAGTACTGAGCACCCGAGCATGGTAGTGCCCGCTCATCACTAGCTACGAGTACTGAACACCCGAGCATGGTAGTGCCCGCTCATCACTAGTTATAAATACTGAGCACCCGAGCATGGTAGTGCCCGCTCATCACTAGTTACAAGTACTGAGCACCCGAGCATGGTAGTGCCCGCTCATCACTAGTTACCAGTACTGAGCACCTGAGCATGGTAGTGCCCGCTCATCACTAGTTACAAGTACAGAGCACCTGAGCATGGTAGTGCCCACTCATCACTAGTTACGAGTACCGAGCACCCGAGCATGGTAGTGCTCGCTCATCACTAGTTACAAGTACAGAGCACCTGAGCATGGTATTGCTCACTCATCACTAGTTACGAGTACTGAGCACCCGAGCATGGTAGTGCCGCTCATCACTAGTTACGAGTACCGAGCACCCGAGCATGGTAGTGCACGCTCATCACTAGTTATCAGTACAGAGTACCTGAGCATGGTAGTGCCCGCTCATCACTAGTTATCAGTACAGAGTACCTGAGCATGGTAGTGCCCGCTCATCACTAGTTACGAGTAGCAAGCACCCGAGAATGGTAGTGCCCGGTCATCACTAGTTACGAGTACTGAGCACCCGAGCATGGTAGTGCCCGCTCATCACTAGTTATGAGTACAGAGCACCCGAGCATGGTAGTGCCCGCTCATCACTAGTTACGAGTACAGAGCACCCGAGCATGGTAGTGCCCGCTCATCACTAGTTACGAGTACTGAGCTCCTGAGCATGGTATTGCTCACTCATCACTAGTTACGAGTACAGAGCACCTGAGCATGGTAGTGCCCGGTCATCACTAGTTACAAGTACTGAGCACCCGAGCATGGTAGTGCCCGCTCATCACTAGTTACAAGTACAGAGCACCTGAGCATGGTAGTGCCCGCTCATCACTAGTTACAAGTACAGAGCACCTGAGCATGGTAGTGCCCACTCATCACTAGTTACAAGTACTGAGCACCCGAGCATGGTAGTGCCCGGTCATCACTAGTTACAAGTACTGAGCACCCGAGCATGGTAGTGCCCGCTCATCACTAGTTACCAGTACTGAACACCCGAGCATGGTAGTGCCCGCTCATCACTAGTTACGAGTACTGAGCACCTGAGCATGGTATTGCTCACTCATCACTAGTTACGAGTACTGAGCACCCGAGCATGGTAGTGCCTGCTCATCATTAGTTACGAGTACCGAGCACCCGAGCATGGTAGTGCCCGCTAATCACTAGTTACGAGTACTGAGCACCTGAGCATGGTAGTGCTCGCTCATCACTAGTTACAAGTACTGAGCACCTGAGCATGGTAGTGCCCGTTCATCACTAGTTACAAGTACTGAGCACCCGAGCATGGTAGTGCCCGGTCATCACTAGTTACAAGTACTGAGCACCCGAGCATGGTAGTGCCCGCTCATCACTAGTTACCAGTACTGAGCACCCGAGCATGGTAGTGCCCGCTCATCACTAGTTATAAATACAGAGCACCCGAGCATGGTAGTGCCCGCTCATCACTAGTTACAAGTACTGAGCACCCGAGCATGGTAGTGCCCGCTGATCACTAGTTACCAGTACTGAGCACCTGAGCATGGTATTGCTCACTCATCACTAGTTACGAGTACAGAGCACCTGAGCATGGTAGTGCTCACTCATCACTAGTTACTAGTACAGAGCACCTGAGCATGGTAGTGCCCGCTCATCACTAGTTACGAGTACTGAGCACCTGAGCATGGTAGTGCCCACTCATCACTAGTTACGAGTACCGAGCACCCGAGCATGGTAGTGCTCGCTCATCACTAGTTATAAATACTGAGCACCCGAGCATGGTAGTGCCCGCTCATCACTAGTTACAAGTACAGAGCACCTGAGCATGGTATTGCTCACTCATCACTAGTTACGAGTACAGAGCACCTGAGCATGGTAGTGCTCACTCATCACTAGTTACTAGTACAGAGCACCTGAGCATGGTAGTGCCCGCTCATCACTAGTTACAAGTACTGAGCACCTGAGCATGGTAGTGCCCACTCATCACTAGTTACGAGTACCGAGCACCCGAGCATGGTAGTGCTCGCTCATCACTAGTTACAAGTACAGAGCACCTGAGCATGGTATTGCTCACTCATCACTAGTTACGAGTACTGAGCACCCGAGCATGGTAGTGCCGCTCATCACTAGTTACGAGTACCGAGCACCCGAGCATGGTAGTGCCCACTCATCACTAGTTACGAGTACAGAGCACCTAAGCATGGTAGTGCCCGCTCATCACTAGTTATCAGTACAGAGTACCTGAGCATGGTAGAGCCCGCTCATCACTAGTTACGAGTAGCAAGCACCCGAGAATGGTAGTGCCCGGTCATCACTAGTTACGAGTACTGAGCACCCGAGCATGGTAGTGCCCGCTCATCACTAGTTACGAGTACAGAGCACCCGAGCATGGTAGTGCCCGCTCATCACTAGTTACGAGTACAGAGCACCCGAACATGGTAGTGCCCGCTCATCACTAGTTACGAGTACTGAGCTCCTGAGCATGGTATTGCTCACTCATCACTAGTTACGAGTACAGAGCACCTGAGCATGGTAGTGCCCGGTCATCACTAGTTACAAGTACTGAGCACCCGAGCATGGTAGTGCCCGCTCATCACTAGTTACAAGTACAGAGCACCTGAGCATGGTAGTGCCCGCTCATCACTAGTTACAAGTACAGAGCACCTGAGCATGGTAGTGCCCACTCATCACTAGTTACAAGTACTGAGCACCCGAGCATGGTAGTGCCCGGTCATCACTAGTTACAAGTACTGAGCACCCGAGCAAGGTAGTGCCCGCTCATCACTAGTTACCAGTACTGAGCACCCGAGCATGGTAGTGCCCGCTCATCACTAGTTACGAGTACTGAGTACCTGAGCATGGTATTGCTCACTCATCACTAGTTACGAGTACTGAGCACCCGAGCATGGTAGTGCCCGCTCATCATTAGTTACGAGTACCGAGCACCCGAGCATGGTAGTGCCCGCTAATCACTAGTTACGAGTACTGAGCACCTGAGCATGGTAGTGCTCGCTCATCACTAGTTACAAGTACTGAGCACCTGAGCATGGTAGTGCCCGCTCATCACTAGTTACAAGTACTGAGCACCCGAGCATGGTAGTGCCCGGTCATCACTAGTTACAAGTACTGAGCACCCGAGCATGGTAGTGCCCGCTCATCACTAGTTACAAGTACAGAGCACCTGAGCATGGTAGTGCCCACTCATCACTAG
Organism: Anomaloglossus baeobatrachus; assembly: GCF_048569485.1. Lineage (NCBI taxonomy): Eukaryota > Metazoa > Chordata > Amphibia > Anura > Aromobatidae > Anomaloglossus > Anomaloglossus baeobatrachus. The sequence goes on along the minus strand of NC_134360.1, from coordinate 233,881,317 downwards.
TTACAAGTACTGAGCACCCGAGCATGGTAGTGCCCGGTCATCACTAGTTACAAGTACTGAGCACCCGAGCATGGTAGTGCCCGCTCATCACTAGTTACCAGTACTGAGCACCCGAGCATGGTAGTGCCCGCTCATCACTAGTTACGAGTACAGAGCATCCGAGCATGGTAGTGCCCGCTCATCACTAGTTACGAGTACAGAGCACCCGAGCATGGTAGTGCCCGCTCATCACTAGTTACGAGTACTGAGCTCCTGAGCATGGTATTGCTCACTCATCACTAGTTACGAGTACAGAGCACCTGTGCATGGTAGTGCCCGGTCATCACTAGTTACAAGTACTGAGCACCCGAGCATGGTAGTGCCCGCTCATCACTAGTTACAAGTACAGAGCACCTGAGCATGGTAGTGCCCGCTCATCACTAGTTACAAGTACAGAGCACCTGAGCATGGTAGTGCCCACTCATCACTAGTTACAAGTACTGAGCACCCGAGCATGGTAGTGCCCGCTCATCACTAGTTACGAGCACTGAGCACCCGAGCATGGTAGTGCCCGGTCATCACTAGTTACAAGTACTGAGCACCCGAGCATGGTAGTGCCCGCTCATCACTAGTTACCAGTACTGAGCACCCGAGCATGGTAGTGCCCGCTCATCACTAGTTACGAGTACTGAGTACCTGAGCATGGTAGTGCCCGCTCATCACTAGTTACAAGTACAGAGCACCTGAGCATGGTATTGCTCACTCATCACTAGTTACGAGTACTGAGCACCCGAGCATGGTAGTGCCGCTCATCACTAGTTACGAGTACCGAGCACCCGAGCATGGTAGTGCCCAGGGCCAGATTAAGGTTGGTGGGGGCCCCTGGGCAGAAAATCTGGTGGGGGCCCCATAACGTTAACATTTTTAGCCATAACAGTAGAGCACGAACCGTAGCATTTAGATATAAATCCAATGTACATTTATCTTATCCTGTTCTGCCACATTCAGATTTACAGTACTACAATACAGACACAGTCCAGGATAAATCACAGCTGTCCACTTACACACAGAAAGTAGAGTTAAGGCTGCTTTACACATTTCGATCTCGTATGCGATCGCACACGCCCCCATCGTATGTGCGGAACAGGCAATTTGTTGCCCGTGTCGCACAAACGATTAACCCCCGTCACACGTACTTACCTTCCAAATGACCTCGCTGTGGGCGGCGAACATCCACTTCTTGAAGTGAAAGGGACGTCACACAGCGGCCGGCCAATAGAAGCGGAGGGGCGGAGATGAGCGGGATGTAAACATCCCGCCCACCTCCTTCCTTCCGCATTGCCGGCGGGACGCAGGTAAGCTGTGTTCATCATTCCCGGGGTGTCACATGGAGCGATGTGTGCTGCCTCAAGAACGATGAACAAAGAGACGTTCTATTTTTAGAAAATGAACGACGTGTATGCAATCAACGTTTTAACGCACAATCAGGGTCGCACGTAGCTGTCACACACTACAATATCACTAACGATGCCGGATGTGCGTCACTTACGACGTGACCCCGCCGACACATCGTTAGATATATTGTAGCGTGTAAAGCCCGCTTTTGTCACATATTTTTTATTGATCCCAATGTTAAGGCAGCCAGGGCCGGCTCCAGGGTTTTGTGGCCTCCGGGTGAGTCTCAGTGGACCCCATCCACACACAGACACGCACATACACATACAGGCATGCGTATATACATATTTGAAGACAAATTCAGAAAAATACATATAAACAGACAAATATATGGACAATCATATACACTGACATACATGCAGACACAGACGCATTAGGGCTCGTGCGCACGTTGCGTAATTCCATGCATTTACGCTGCGTATAGCACTGCAGTGTAAATGCATGCGTCCTGCGTCCCCTATACAATCTATGTAGATTGTGCATGATACGTGCACCCATTGCTTTTATGAACGCAGTGATTTGGGTGCTAAAATGCTGACCCAAATCCGTGCATTCATAAAATGAGCATGTCAATTATTCCGTGCGCTATGGATGCAGCTCCCACTCTGTCTATGGAGGGGGCAGCTGCCAGAGCGCATGAAATCGGCTTTTTTTGTACAGAAAAACTGCATCCATTATGCAGTGTTTCTGCAGCGATTTGACGCGCACATGTGCTGTCACATCGCTGCAGAATATTCAGCAGTTACGTGCGCATGAGCCCTTACAGGTATTAATATGGGGAAATCGCCAGCAGCCTCACCCACCTCTCCTGCTTGTTTCCGTCCAGCTCCTTCAGGACATGTGGCTGTTTCACGATGGCTGTCACTAACACACATGACTGCACACTGACAGCACTGCCATATATACATCACAGGAGGGGCAGGGGGCTACGATATATACATTACAGGAGGGGCAGGGGGCATAGACGTTACTGGAGTGGCAAACAGCTCTGGTGGTGTACTCATCACTGCGATGGGTGACAGCGCTCTGGGGAACCCATATAGTTCTGGGGGGGGGGCGCACAGACTGCTCTAATTCATATATACACACACAGTACTGCTTCTTACACACACATCTCTGACACACACACACACACACACACACACACTACAATGCACCCCCCATCACCCCCTACAGACACACACACACACAATACAATGCACCCCCCATCACCCCCTACAGACACACACACACACACACACACAATACAATGCACCCCCCATTACCCCTCCCCACACACACACACACAATACAATGCACCCCCCATTACCCTTCCCCACACACAATACAATGCACCCCCCATTACCCCTCCCCACACACAATACAATGCACCCCCCATTACCCCTCCCCACACACAATACAATGCACCCTCCATTACCCCTCCCCACACACAATACAATGCACCCCCCATTACCCCTCCCCACACACACACACACAATACAATGCACCCCCCCATTACCCCTCCCCCTACACACACACACAATACAATGCACCCCCATTACCCCTCCCCCCACACACATTACCCCTCCCCCCACACACAATACAATGCACCCCCCATTACCCCTCTCCTCACACACAATACAATGCACCCCCCATTACCCCTCTCCCCACACACAATACAATGCACCCCCCATTACCCCTCTCCCCACACACAATACAATGCACCCCCCATTACCCCTCTCCTCACACACAATACAATGCACCCCCCATTACCCCTCTCCCCACACACAATACAATGCACCCCCCATTACCCCTCTCCTCACACACAATACAATGCACCCCCCATTACCCCTCTCCCCACACACAATACAATGCATCCCCCATTACCCCTCTCCCCACACACAATACAATGCACCCCCCATTACCCCTCTCCCCACACACAATACAATGCACCCCCCATTACCCCTCTCCCCACACACACACACACACAATACAATGCACCCCTCATTACCTCTCCCCACACACAATACAATGCACCCCTCATGACCTCTCCCCCCACACACAATACACCCTCCATTACCCCTCCCCCCCACACACAATACAGTGCACCCTCCATTACCCCTCCCTCCACACACAATACAATGCACCCTCCATTAGCCCTCCCCCCACACACAATACAGCCCTCATCACCCCCTACACACACAAATTACACTGCTCCATCCCTACACACTCCTGCCTCCCCCCCTCCCTCGGAATACAGTGCTCCTCCTCTGCCTGTCACAGAGCTGTGTTCCTTCACAAATGTTCCCGTTGTGTCCTCAGCCCCTCCTCACTCATCCACATTAATTACACCTGTCTCTTCAGCTCCTTCATGGAGCGCTCGCTTCCTCATGTCCCCAGTGTGGCGCCGGCAGCACTGTGATGACGTCAGCAAGGTGCTGATCTCATCACGTTGCTGCACGTCGGGGGCGGGGCCCAGTCCCGGCGCGCTGTTCAAATGTATTTACGTCTGAAAGACGCAAATACATTTGAATAGGAACGGAAACAGGAAGCTGCGGTCATCGGCTCTGCTGCGCTCCTCTGCAGTGTACATGCCGGCACACAGCAGAGCCGGCACACAGCAGAGCCGGCACACAGCAGAGCCGGCACAGCGCGCTGCCTCCTGCTCCTGCTAGTGTGCCTGGCATGTAAGGAGCGCAGCGGGGACAGCAGACAGCGGCCCACCACACCGTGCCCCTGCTTCTAGGTACGGCCGCAGCACATAGCAGAGAGCATTAGCACACCTCTGACCCCGGAAGTTCAAGCGGCCGCTGGTACTTCCGAGGTCAATCAGCGTCCTGTGCCCGCAGTTTGTTTTTGCGTCTTAAAGACACAGATGCAAATAAATAGCGGTGCCCCCCCCCTCCGAAAACACAGCTGATTTATTAGACTGTCTTTACGGAGGGGGAGAGGGTGTGGAAAAAAAAATGCTGACAGGTGCCTAGTGCCAAGTATGGTGGGGGCCCCCTTAGAAGCTCTTTTGGTGGGGGCCCCTGGGCTCCAGCCCCGCCTGCCCCGCCTATAATCCGGCCCTGGTAGTGCCCACTCATCACTAGTTACAAGTACAGAGCACCTGAGCATGGTAGTGCCCGCTCATCACTAGTTATCAGTACAGAGTACCTGAGCATGGTAGAGCCCGCTCATCACTAGTTACGAGTAGCAAGCACCCGAGCATGGTAGTGCCCGCTCATCACTAGTTACGAGTACAGAGCACCCGAGCATGGTAGTGCCCGCTCATCACTAGTTACGAGTACAGAGCACCCGAGCATGGTAGTGCCCGCTCATCACTAGTTACGAGTACTGAGCTCCTGAGCATGGTAGTGCCCGCTCATCACTAGTTACGAGTACCGAGCTCCTGAGCATGGTAGTGCCCGCTCATCACTAGTTACGAGTACCGAGCACCCGAGTATGGTAGTGCCCGCTCATCACTAGTTACGAGTACTGAGCTCCTGAGCATGGTAGTGCCCGCTCATCACTAGTTACGAGTACCGAGCTCCTGAGCATGGTAGTGCCCGCTCATCACTAGTTACGAGTACCGAGCACCCGAGTATGGTAGTGCCCGCTCATCACTAGTTACCAGTACCGAGCACCCGAGCATGGTAGTGCCCGCTCATCACTAGTTACGAATACTGATGAGTGAGCACCTGAGCATGGTAGTGCTTACTCATCACTAGTAACGAGTACAGAGCACCCGAGCATGGTAGTGCCCGCTCATCACTAGTTACGAGTACAGAGCACCCGAGCATGGTAGTGCCCGCTCATCACTAGTTTTAATAACATAAAATTACATAAAACATGTAAAATTTAGATAAAAAAATAATAATAAACATTGAAAATAAATGTTGGGGTAGGTTTTTGTTACATTTTAAATTTACTCACAATTAGAAAAAAAAATTCAATTAAGTTTCAAAATAATCCCATAAGATGTTTTTCCCCACTAACATAACATTGCTGGAAACACTGTTTCCCTTTAATGGGGATTTAATAAACAGTATTTTCCACCAGCCAACACATTGATGCCATTGTTTTCCAGTCAATTGAAGTCCTTGAAGCCGAGAAGCTCGGAGCTTCACTGGAGGCATTTTTGCTTCCCTCTGTCTTCTGACACAACCTTAGACACTAAAGTAGAGTAAGGTCAAGACAGCATGTAGGCTTCAGCATTAAACAGGGGGGCACTAATTACTTTAGGGACAATGGACAATTGTCGCTGTATTCTAATATTTTGATGAGCAGTTTTGTTTGAAAATATGTTCAAAAGGACACAATGTATCTCCGCATCCAGCTGCCAGTTCAAAGCTTAGGAAGTTACAAATTTCCCAGAGAAAGGTGAAGTTGGCCGAGTGAATCACTCCGAAGACACTTTTACAACATTCCGAAGCCAAACTGCAACAATACAGACAGTAACACCAACACACATGGAAAAGGGGCCTTCAGGTCAAATTTATATATGGGAATCCGCCTCAATTTTTATTTTTTTTAGGAAAAATGATTTTTTTGAAGGGACAATTACCTACACACTGTACACTTTAGGTGCGAAAAATTAATATTAAAAAATAAAAAAATTGTTTAAAAGAACAGAGAGTCCTCAGTGGTTGATACCTTTTAATGGCTAACTGAAAAGATGGTAATAATTGCAAGCTTTCGAGACTACTCAGGTCTCTTCATCAGGCATGGTATCCATGATGAAGAGACCTGAGTAGTCTCGAAAGCTTGCAATTATTACCATCTTTTCAGTTAGCCATTAAAAGGTATCAACCACTGAGGACTCTCTGTTCTTTTAAACAATTTTTTTATCTCTACTGGCTAACACGGTACAAAGATATATTTTACTTGTATTAAAAAATAAACATTTATTTAGACGATATCATCCTATAATTGTTAAAATTTCCATTGTTCCAAAAAAATCACAAAACGTTAAATTGCAAAATTTTCTTTTATGATGGAATCAAACTGGTTTCTCAAGAAATGGTGAAAAATTGTTTATAAAAATCAGCAGCTAAGAAGCATCTGCAAAAGTGACAACTAATATGGCGGCAGATTCAATTGTCACTTTTATATTCTCACCCAACGCTGCAACTGAAAAGCAAAAATAACCGTATAATTGAAAAGTAAAAACAAAATAACTAATCACCAGTTCATACAGGAGTCTAAATTTCCTTAGACTTTAGTCACATGTGGCCAATATAGAGATATCTTCATTAGTGGAAAAATGTTGCAAAAGTTTGTCCATTAGTTTGTATTGGTAAATATTAATTTATTTTAGTTTTATGATTACATTAATTATTTGTTCTCATTTTTTCCCTTAATTTATCTATTTTTTTGTTGCTGATTTTGATTTCTTCTATTCCTCTTGATGGTTTATGTATCAAGCAGTGTTATCTGATGATTTCCACATGTAGGTATATAATAAAGAATATTATATAATTACAGAGAATGTTTGGTTTCTTAGTCCTTAGTTACATGGACTAATATATAAATGTATCAATTCATGTACAGTTATTTATATACTCTATCCACTTCTTGGATAAAACATATTGTAAATAGAAGGAGGCAATCCACCATTTATCTAACGCATCACTCCATCCATATGATGTGCAGCCCCCTGTTATCTTTGGTACTGACTGTGATTTGCAGCTGTTTGTTGTTATTATTTGGGCACTATATAGCAGTGTTATTTTTGCACTATATGGTGTCGTTATTTTGGAGTTATTGTTGATATTCAGGCACCATATCCCACTGTTATGTTCTCACTGTATACTACTCTAAAGTGGGCAGCATATGGTACTGCTGTTTAGCAATGTACAGTATGTTTAATTTAAAGTGTTCCCTCTTCCCTTGAATTAGATTTTGGGGGCTATTCAGTAGGGGTGCCCTCTTGCCTTGAATTCGATTTTTTGGGGCTATTTGGTAGGGGTGCCCTCTTCCCTTGAATTAGATTTTGGGGGTTATTCAACAGGGGTGCCCTCTTCCCTTAAATTAGATTTTGGGGGGCTATTCTGCAGGGGTGCCCTCTTCCAATTAATTAGATTTTTGGGATCTATTGAGCAGGGGTGCCCTCTTCCCTTGAATTAGATTTTTGGGGGCTATTCAGTAGGGGTGCCCTTTTGCCTTGAATTAGATTTTTGGGGGGTTATTCAGCAGGGGTACCTTCTTCCTTTGAATTAGATTCTGGGGGCTATTCAGTAGGGGTGCCCTCTTGCCTTGAATTAGATTTTTGGGGGGATATTTAGCAGGGGTGCCTTCTTCACATGAATTAGATTATTGGGGGGCTATTCAGCAGGGGTGCCCTCTTGCCTTGAATTAGATTTTTCTGGGGCTATTCAGCAGGGGTGCCCTCTTCCCTTGAATTAGATTTGGGGGAATATTCAACAGGGGTGCCCTCATCCCTTGAATTCGATTTTTGGGGTCTATTGAGCAGGGGTGTGCTCTTGCCTTGATTTCAATTTGTGGAGGCTATTCAGCAGGGGTGCTCTCTTCCCTTGAATTAGATTTTTAGGGGCTATTCACTAGGGGTGCCCTCTTCCCTTGACTTAATAATTAGATTTCGGGGGGGCTATTCAGTGATGCCCTCTTCCCTTCAGTTATATTTTGGGGGGTTATTCAGCAAGGGTGCTCTCTTCCCTTGAATGGAATTTGGTGGTTATTGAGCAGGGGTGCCCTTTTCCCTTGAATTGATTTTGGGGAGCTATTCAGCAGGTGTGCCCTTTTCCCTTGAATTGATTTTTGGGGTTATTGAGCAGGGGTGCCCTCTTCCCTTGAATTGATTTTGGGGTTATTGAGCAGGGGTGCCCTCTTCCCTTGAATTGATTTTCGGGGTTATTGAGCAGGGGTGGCCTCTTACATGAAGATCATTAATGTTAATATAAGAGATGATTAAGAAGAATCACATGTCCCGGGTTCAGCAGCCACAAAATTGGGACAGATATGAAAAGGTCCAAAAACTTCTGTTACGGCAGCCACAGATTGAGCCCATCGGACCAGAGTCCTGCAAATCTTTTTAATCTGTATTTTGATGCGTCTTCATTTGGAGATTCCTCCTTAAAGTTCTCTCACTTTCTTTTTTGAGCTGAGGGAAAAGAACGTAACCCAATGAAGACAACTTGTAATTTGTGTTTGGGGTAAACAACCGTCTAATTATTGATAACAGGAAAGACAAATCCAAGACAATTCCATGTGTGCCGGAGACGCCGATCTGAGCCAAACACCACAACAAGAAACATTTGTTTACTATGTTTCAGGTTTGCCCCTTGAGGCCAGAAGAGGAGACTTCCTGCATCGGCCCCCTCCGGCCACAATCTGCAAGTCTTGGGATCATATGGAGCAAGAGAGGTGGGACATGAGTCAGCTAAGAAGATGGTCTCCATGTCTGACGAGGGATAACATTGTCCAGACATTTATACACAGAGAAGTTTCCCACAATGTTCTCTCATCAATTTAAAAATTTGGGGTCAATTATCCAAATAATTTTCCACGGCAGAGACCTAAAATAGGCGGCCAAGAATCAATTACATTGTACAAGAAAAGAAATGGTCACAGAAAGTTTTAGAAATCTGTTAAGTCTCCATGTAATAAACAAAAAGTTCAGCAGAAAGAAACCACAGAAAATAAATTCTAAAATTCTCCTTCTTGGTACTGACCCTGCAGAATGCCGGTGAGTCACTGACACCGCTCATCGCCTGCGCCCCCGATGGCATTTTCCCCCCGCACTCATTTTTACTTGCGTTTTTAAGACATAAATACAACTGATGTGAGCACCGCCCGGGACAGGAGCAGAGGAGCTGACATCAGTTCTCTGCTCCAATGGTAACTCCAACCATTATATGAGGGGCTGTGGGGGACATTACATTATGAGGGGCTGTGGGGGAATTTATACCTGATCTGTTATGACATCATCATAACTGTATAGGGGGCTTTGGGGAACGTTGTACTGGGGACTGTGGAGACATAATACTGTATAGGGGGCTGAGGAAAATGTTATACTGGGGACTATGAAGACATCATGCTGTTTAAGGGGTTGTGATGACCATACTGTAAATGGGACTGTGGGGGACATTATACCTGATCTGTTATGACATCATCAGTACTGTATAGGGGGATTTGGGGAACATTGTACTGGGGACTGTGGAGACATCATACTGTATAGGGGGCTGTGGGGAATGTTGTACTGGGGACTGTGGAGACATCATACTGTATAGGGGGATGTGGGGAACATTGTACTGGGGACTGTGGAGACATCATACTGTATAGGGGGATGTGGGGAACATTGTACTGGGGACTGTGGAGACATCATACTGTACAGGGGGATGTGGGGAATGTTGTACTGGGGACTGTGGAGACATCATACTGTATAGGGGGCTGTGGGGAATGTTGTACTGGGGACTGTGGAGACATCATACTGTACAGGGGGATGTGGGGAACATTGTACTGGGGACTGTGGAGACATCATTCTGTACAGGGGGCTGTGGGGAATGTTGTACTGGGGACTGTGGAGACATCATACTGTACAGGGGGCTGTGGGGAATGTTGTACTGGGGACTGTGAAGATATCATACTGTATAGGGGGCTGCGGGGAACGTTGTACTGAGGACTGTGGAGACATCATACTGTATAGGGGGATGTGGGGAACATTGTACTGGGGACTGTGGAGACATCATACTGTACAGGGGGCTGTGGGGAATGTTGTACTGGGGACTGTGGAGACATCATACTGTATAGGGGGCTGTGGGGAATGTTGTACTGGGGACTGTGGAGACATCATACTGTACAGGGGGATGTGGGGAACATTGTACTGGGGACTGTGGAGACATCATTCTGTACAGGGGGCTGTGGGGAATGTTGTACTGGGGACTGTGGAGACATCATACTGTACAGGGGGCTGTGGGGAATGTTGTACTGGGGACTGTGAAGATATCATACTGTATAGGGGGCTGCGGGGAACGTTGTACTGAGGACTGTGGAGACATCATACTGTATAGGGGGCTGTGGGGAATGTTGTACTGGGGACTGTGAAGATATCATACTGTATAGGGGGCTGCGGGGAACGTTGTACTGGGGACTGTGGAGACATCATGCTGTATAAGGGGCTGTGGGGAATGTTATACTGGGGACTGTGGAGACATCATGCTGTATAGGGGGCTGTGGGGAATGTTGTACTGGGGACTGTGAAGATATCATACTGTATAGGGGGCTGCGGGGAATGTTGTACTGGGGACTGTGGAGACATCATGCTGTATAAGGGGCTGTGGGGAATGTTATACTGGGGACTGTGGAGACATCATGCTGTATAGGGGGCTGTGGGGAATGTTGTACTGGGGACTGTGGAGACATCATACTGTACAGGGGGCTGTGGTGACCATACTGTAAATGGAACTGTGGGGGACATTATACTAGGGGGGTTGTGGTGCACATACTATATAGAGGCTTTGGAGGACATTATGCTGGGGACTGCAGTGACCACATTGTATAGGGTGCTGTGGGGGGCATTATGTTTGGGGCTGTGGTGTCCATATTGGCTAGAGAGCTGTGGTACATAAAAATATTGTGTGGGTGCTGTGGTGATACATCATATCAGGGACTGTATATTGTATCAGAGACTGGGGGGCCATAATACTGTCTGAAAGACCTGGGAGTTCATAATACTGTATGGTGTGCTGTGGGGGGATCACACTGTATATGTGAGGATGTGGTGGTGACCATATTATATAATGGGGGGTTGTGGTGGAGATAATACTATATATGTGGGGCTATGGTCGTGACCATACTATATAATGGGGGCTGTTGTGGATATTATACTGTATAGTGACCTTCATTATATGTAAGAGGACAGTGTGAGGAGGTGGTACAGTTTGGAGAGGGCAGCATGGTGGGCAGTATGTGGGCATAAAGGGCAGATGGAGTACACAATGGCTATGGAGAGAAGGCAGCGTTAAATGGGGCAGAGCATGGAGAGAGGTTATAATGGTGGGGAGGCAATGTGGATATACAGAGAGTGTAAGGGAAAACAGTGGAGAGGGCACAGCCATACTATAGACCCTGTTGTATAAGGTCGGAAGGTGTTGTGGCTATAGCTGAAAATGGCCGGTGGTGTGGTGGATATAGGTAATTTAGGTGGACAGTGTGGCAGGTGTAGCTCATAAGGGCAGGCCATATACCATAAGAAGGTTATTTCGGGCACAGTGTGGACAGATATTTTTATGCAGTGAGCATTTTAATAACACTAATTTTTAAAGACAGTGTGGGGATTTGCTGCTGTTGACTGGAGAGAAGGGAATCTGCAGAGAAGAGCTGTGGATGTGAAAAGTCATCATGGCATCTGGATAAGATGGAGACAAAAAGAAAGAGAATGACAGTGAAGATATAAACCCATAAGGTACCTGGTTGTAAATATTTATGTGTGATGATGTCTCGTCTTATCAGTAATGTGGTTTCTGTATGGTCCACAGTCTGATAATGACTGATATCAACAACTCCCAGCATCTCCTTACCATTGTTAAGAACATACTGTAAGTTTTAGGTTCATGTGATGCAAATGTATATGGGGCTGACTTCACATTACAATTGATTGCTGTACTAAGCTCGGTTCTTGTATTCAAGTACTGATGATGGTTCTGGTCATGTATACTTGTATGGATGGTGGTTCTGGTGATGTATTCATGGACTGACGATGGTACTAGTGTTGTATTTGTTTTTCTGATGGTGGTTCTCGTGCTGTATTCAAGTACTGATGGTGGTTTTGGTGATTTACTCATGGCATTCAAAATACTGATGGTGGTTCTGATGATTTATATCTGTACAAATGGTGATTCCGGTGATGTATTCATGGACTGATGATGGTACTAGTATTTATTTTTTTGATAATAGTTCTGGTGCTGTAATCAAGTACTGATGGTGATTTTGGTGATTTACTCATGGCATTGAAAATACTGATGGTGGTTCTAGTGTCATTATCATGTAATGATTGATGGTGGTTGTGGTGTTGTATTTATTTGCTGATGATGGTTCTGCTGTTGTATTTATGTACTATTGATGGCTCTGGCGTTCTACTTATGTACTGATGATGATTTTGTTTTTGGATTCATATATTGATAAAGGTTCTGCTGAATAATACATCACCAAAATCATATTCAGTACATGAATATATCACCAGAGCCATCATCAGTACATGAATACAGCCCCAGAACCACCATCAGTACATGAATACAACACCAGAACCACCATCACTACATGACCCATTTCATTGCTTGGTGAATGGTGGCATCATTGACTTCATCTGCCTAGGGCACCGATATACCTTTTCCCGTCCATGGGCGGCGTCATTAGATCGCCAGAAGATATTAAGCCACCTCTTGGCAAAAAAAAACAAAAATATTCTCTATAATAAATATATACAGTGGCAGTTTTGCCCAATATTCATGGTGCATCCCCTTCAGAGAGGCTCAATTTTGGAGTTCCACCACCATTTCTTATCCACTGTCCCGCCACATTGGAGTAGGGTATTGTTCCAGTATGTCAATGCTCGATCCTTTTGCTCTTGCAACGCATAAGCCATTGCCAAAGATGTCTGGTAGTTGTTTACTGCATTCTCTCCGACTATATATGTCTATGGGGAAGACGTCTTTTTTTAGGTGTCTTTACTTTCACAATGTCGGGTCTGAGTTCATCCAAATGTTTATATATGAAACAAGGACGGTGATGATCGTAGTGACTCAGAACCTTGTGATACGTTGCGGCCATTCTCCCACCATCCACCCATCATCCCGCTGAGCTGAGCGCCTTCTATTGTGGCGGCATTCGTCATCAGGAGTAAGTAGGCTCAGCGTTTGGAATACCTTTGTTTATCTGTGAAAACATTCGAATTGTCTGAACAGCTCCAAATATGGGGGGAAAGAGACGACAAAGTCCTTTTTATGTGTCCTACAAAGGACTTGAGATCTTGACCGTCCGGCACAGCTGCCCGCGGCGTCCCACAAAGCTGCCATTGTGTGTCCCTTTATACTAAATGGGAGTGAATTACATTAACCCCACTAACAGAATTAGTCTATTCTTTACATTTTCACAGCACAATATACTGTGGATCATATCCGGATGGGATAGACATAAAATAATACATATCATTCAGAGCCTAATTAACTGTGCACTTGTAATAGCAGAAAGCAACAGAGGGAGAAAAACACCAAAAATGTTGTCTTTTGCTCCATGACAAAGAGCCTTTGAGAGGTCCTCCAGCATTTCCAACGTCTGACTAATGTCTGGAGAGTTCCCCAACCCGCAAAAAATCCCAGAGCCATCGCGTTCCATGTTTAATGTCCTCGCCTTACAATGACACGCTGTCCGCTCGGGGCTCTGCCGCTTACCCCCCAATATATTGCTGCCTTTGTTTGCTGTTGCATGAAAATCTTTATGCTTTTCAATCAGAAATTATCATTTTTGATGCCGGGTCGAGGCAAAAGAGCGGTTATTTTGGGTAAATGGCACATGTGCATCTGAACAGAGAGGCTGTAGTGTTCAGGACTAGATAGACAAGGCTATTCCAGGGGATTCCGTAGGTGGAAGGCAGCGAAATGTCACCGGGGGTCCCGGCAGTAATTCCACAGTCCTGACATTAACCCACAGTCCTATACATATACTAACTGTTAACATTGTAGAATTGTATGCCATAAAGGAGAAGCTTGGTCACCATCTCTGAATGAGCTGTGGTGTTTGCCAACCGCAACCATGATGAATCTGGCAGTTTGTTATTTGCTTAAGGCCCAGTTACACGCAACGACTTATCTAACAATATATATCGCCGGGATCATGGATTCCGTGACGCACATCCGGCATCGTTGGCGACGTCGTTGCCTGTGACACCAACGAACGGCCGTTAATGATCAAAAATACTCACCTTATCGTTGATCGTTGACAATTCGTTCATTTTCAAAAAATCGTTGATTGTTGAGCACACAGGTTGTTCGTGGTTCCTGCAGCAGCACACATCGCTACGTGTGACACCTCGGGAACGATGAACTGCAGCTTACCTGCGGCCGCCGGCAATGAGGAAGGAAGAAGGTGGGCGGGATGTTGCGGCCGCTCATCTCCGCCCCTCCGCTTCTATTGGGCGGCCGCTTAGAGGTACTTTGCACGCTGCGACATCGCTGGCTGATGATAGCGATGCCGAGCGCGATAGTACCCGCCCCCGTCGTTCATGCAATATCTTGTGATAGCTGCCGGAGCGAACATTATCGCTACGGCAGCTTCACACGCACTTACCTGCTCGGCGACGTCGCTGTGACTGCCAAAGGAGGCGATGCGTTCGGCGTCACAGCGATGTCACCGCAATGTCACTAATCGGCCAGCCAATAGAAGCAAAGGGGCGGAGATGAGTGGGATGTAAACATCCCACCCACCTTCTCCCTTCCGCATTGCCAGTGGACGGCAGGCACAGGTAAGGAGATGTTTGTCGTTCCTGCGGCTTCACACGTAGCGATGTGTGGTGCTGCAAGAACGACAAAAAACATCGTACCTGCAGACGCACCGACATTATGAAAATGACTGACGTGACACAGATCACCGATTTTTGACTGTTTCACGCTCGTTCATCTTCTTTCCTAGGCTTTACACGTTGCAACGTCGTTACCGGCGCCATATGTATGTCACTTTCAATTTTACCCGCAGTAGCGATGTCGCAACGTGCAAAGTACCCCTTAGTGACGACGCTGTGACGCCGAACGACCATCCCCCTTAGAAAGGAGGCGGTTCGCCGGCAACTGCGACGTCGCTAGGCAGGTAAGTCGGTGTGACGGCTCCTAACGATTTTGTGCACCATGGGCAGCGATTTGCCCGTGACGCACAAACGACGGGGGCGGGTACTTTCACCAGCAATATTGCTGCGTGTAAAGCACCCTTTACAATTTAAATAACTTTTGATACATTGCAGAATATTGCTGCACCTTACATCACCTTGGGCGCAACCATGCGGATATCTCCATAAGACCTTTCAGGTATTACAGCATAACAGGAAGCACTATCGTTCATAGCCTGTATAAAAGCAGAGGGAGGGAATGCAGCAGCCATCGTATTAAGGGAAATAAGAGAAAACCAACAAAGCAAAAGATTCCAGCGCTGGAAGGACCGAACTGACAAGACGTGTCATATAAAATTTCTCATTTATTTTTATATTAAAATAGTTGCCAAATGGTCAGACAGCTAAAAAACAGACATCCATGAAAGAAGGAGGAGTCAGTGGGGGAACGGACGTGTTTTGACCTAAGCCTTAATCGTGGTCATGAGAAATTTTATATGATAAGTCTTGTCAGTTTGGTGCTTCCAGCGCTGGAATCTTTGGCTTTGTTGGACTTCCTGCCTTGCCCAGGCATCCGAGCGGTAGATTAGAACCAGACTCTGCACTCAGAATAGTGAGTGCAGCTCTGGAGTATAATACAGGATGTAACTGAGGATCAGTACAGGATCAGTAATGTAATGTATGTACACAGTGACTGCACCAGCAGAATAGTGAGTGCAGCTCTGGAGTATAATGCAGGATGTAACTGAGGATCAGTACAGGATAAGTAATGTAATGTATGTACACAGTGACTGCACCAGCAGAATAGTGAGTGCAGCTCTGGAGTATAATGCAGGATGTAACTCAGGATCAGTACAGGATAAGTAATGTAATGTATTTACATAGTGACTGCACCAGCAGAATAGTGAGTGCAGCTCTGGAGTATAATGCAGGATGTAACTCATGGTCAGTATAGTAATGTAACAAATGTACATAGTATACATTTCTATGTGCATTAATTCTTTATGTACACTGTCATTTAGAGGAATTATTACACTATCTCTGGCCTTTTTTGTTACACAATATTTTATATTATAGAGGAATATTGGAGTGTTTGGTTATTTCTCTCTTCTCTCCGCTTTGCTTGTTTCTCCGCTTGGCTACAATCACATTTCCCTGTCTGGTTACAGTATTTACCCACCAGTCACAAGTCCTTAGTGCCGTCTTTCCCGCTGTCAATACAGACTGTAATTAACTGTTCGATACTAGATCCATACTGCAATGAATAAAGAACAGCTCGGCGTGTGATTGGCATTTCCAATTAATCCCTTAATGGTGTGATTCTGGACTACAAAAAGGCAATTGCTCCAAATCCAGTGACCTGATAAAATAATTGTTTAAGACGATATGCATGACAATGGCAGAGGCCAGAAGAAGCCAAACGATACAGTGTATATCCTCCGCCTGAGATGTGATAAACATCATGTAACACATGAGATTAATATCACACCTGTGATTGGCTACAAAGTAAGTGAACCCTAGACCAGTCCGGCAACTGGATGCCTATAAATCACTAGTAAATCTCTACCCTGATAACATGATAAATTGACTCGAGCA
The DNA here is from genome assembly GCF_048569485.1 of Anomaloglossus baeobatrachus. Taxonomy (NCBI): domain Eukaryota; kingdom Metazoa; phylum Chordata; class Amphibia; order Anura; family Aromobatidae; genus Anomaloglossus; species Anomaloglossus baeobatrachus. Next base: position 233,864,489 of record NC_134360.1, on the reverse strand, counting down.
ATGAGAAAGGTGTCGTCAGTTTCATCAATTTTTCCAGCCGCGATCCATCAACTTCACGGAGAAGAAACATTTATTTTTACTATTGAAGTCAATGGGGGAATATTAGTTTTTCTATCATCTGTCCCATTGATTTTTTCATTGCCATCTATTGTAGCATTATTGTTAAAATATCTTTGGCTCATCCATCTTACTACAACGTTCTTCTGTCTATGGTAATTGGCAGCCGGGACCATGAGGGGGGCAACAAGTGCAAGAGTTAAAGTCTACAGGATAATGAGGAAGGAGACAGTAAGTTGGGGGGAGGCAACAGCTTCGGTGGTGGTGAGGAGGCAGCTGGGTCATTAGAGTCTGAAAACTCTCCGGAATAGATGAGTTTTCAAGTTCCGTCTGAAGGTTCCAAATGAAACTTGTTGGGGCAAACAATTCCAGTGGATGGTGGACACTTGGGAGAAGTCTCGGAAGTGATTGGGTGAGGAATGTACAAGTGTGGAGGAGAGAAAATTATCTTGGAGGGAACCAAAAATTACATGTGAAAAGATATCGGGAGATTAGTTCGGAGACAAATTGGATGGCTTCGGTCAGTGTTAGTAGTTTGAACTGGATATGTTGGGGAATTGGGAACCAGTGAAAGGATTTGCAGAGGGGAGAAGCAGAGGAGCAGCAAGGAGAGAGGTGGATCAATCAAGCAGTAGAGTTAACTATGGGCTGAAGGGGTGCGAGAGTGTAAGCAGGAGGCCACAGTGGAAGATGTTGCAGTAGTCAAGGTGGGAGGTGATGAGGGCAGCACTAACATTTTATTAGATTAAGGGTTGAGGAAAAGACAGTTTCTGGAAATATATTAGAGTTGGGGGTGGCAGGAGGTGGTGAGGGATTGGATGTATGGTATGAAGGACAAGGCAGTGTCAGGGTTTACTCCAAGACACCGGACATCCGGTACAGGCGAGAGCAGGGTGTCTTTTATTGTGGTAGACAGATAAATAGAATAGCAGAAACTGCTGTGTGAATACTGACATGAAAAATTCAATAGCTATTTGTAAGAATGAAATGTGAAAAATGGAACCTGCATTACTGCCATGAATATATGAATAAAGAGAAATTTAGCTACTGAATTGATCAATGCAGAAGAGCCCCAACACTACGCCAAAGTATTTCTCTACGTTGGGGTCCCTAGCTTGTGTGTGTCCTCTCATGCAGTTAAAAAACTTACCGTGTATGGGACGCTGAGACCCAGGCTATATATGCGTATAATGTGGATTGGCAATAGGTGTGTATGGGGAGGGTTCACAAACGAAAAACTACTAACATTAAGGAATAACGTTTGGAACTCCATTCTATGTCTGAACTGGGTGCAAAAAACCTAAAAAACATCACTATGGGGAGATAAGGTATGCACACCAGTGACTATGGAAGGGGAATACATGGAATAGCAGAAACTGCTGTGTGAATACTGACATGAAAAATTCAATAGCTATTTGTAAGAATGAAATGTGAAAAATGGAACCTGCATTACTGCCATGAATATATGTGTGTCCTCTCATGCAGTTAAAAAACTTACCGTGTATGGGACGCTGAGACCCAGGCTATAGTGATGTTTTTTAGGTTTTTTGCACCCAGTTCAGACATAGAATGGAGTTCCAAACGTTATTCCTTAATGTTAGTAGTTTTTCGTTTGTGAACCCTCCCCATACACACCTATTGCCAATCCACATTATACGCATATATAGCCTGGGTCTCAGCGTCCCATACACGGTAAGTTTTTTAACTGCATGAGAGGACACACACAAGCTAGGGACCCCAACGTAGAGAAATACTTTGGCGTAGTGTTGGGGCTCTTCTGCATTGATCAATTCAGTAGCTAAATTTCTCTTGATTCATATATTCATGGCAGTAATGCAGGTTCCATTTTTCACATTTCATTCTTACAAATAGCTATTGAATTTTTCATGTCAGTATTCACACAGCAGTTTCTGCTATTTCATGTATTCCCCTTCCATAGTCACTGGTGTGCATACCTTATCTCCCCATAGTGATGTTTTTTAGGTTTTTTGCACCCAGTTCAGACATAGAATGGAGTTCCAAACGTTATTCCTTAATGTTAGTAGACAGATAAATAGATAGATAATGGATGGATAGATTGATAGATAGATAGATAGGTAGACCAGGTACAGGAGTTAGGTGAGATGGAGGAAAGATGATATGTTTGCTTTTGTCCACATTGAGCTTTAGGAAGCAAGAGGAGATGAAAGAGGATATGACCGATAGACACTCCACAATTCAGAGAGGTGACATCTTGGCTAGAGAGGGAGATCTGAGTGTCCTCAGCGTATAGGTAGTACTGGAAGCCATGGGACTTTATGAGTTGTCCTAGGCCAAAAGTATAGCTGGAGAAGAATAAGGGTCCAAGGACAGAGCCTTGGGGACTCCAACAGAGAGGACGGGATGAAGAGGTAGTGTGGGAATGAAACACTAAATGTGCGGATAGTTAGGTATGAGGAGATCCAAGAGAGGTCAAGGTCTGTTATACTGAGGGAGGAGAGGATCTGTAGTAGGAAGGAATGGTCGACTGTGTTGGAGGCAGAAGACAGGTCTAGAAGGAGGAGTATAGAGCAGTGTTTGCTTTCGTAGTAAGTCGCTAGTAATTTTGGTCGGGCAGTTTCCGTGGAGTGGCGTACGCTCTTTGGATACGGCATGGTTTTTTGATGCACTCCTGTATGGAGGCAGTGACTGGTCAGGACATTATACAATATATATGGATAATTTACAACGGAATTTATACAGTATGTTCAAAGATGTCTTGTGATTTTTTATATAGTGGTTCTTCATGGTGATTTTATACACAATGGCAATGGCTGGACACATTATACATGTGGTCACTCTTTGTCTGTGACTATTTAGATAGGGTTTTGTATTTGGAGCACCCTCTCGATGGGGCACTGTATATGGCCAAAGCACTGGATATCGGATCATTTTCCGGATTGTGCACTGTGGTCAGGTTCCTGTGTTCATGGAACCTTCTATATGTTGGTACTCATTAGATGGGATACTCTACATGGAATAATATTTGGCTGGCGCAAACAGTGGCACTCTGTGGCCATGGCACCGGATAGTGGACCATTGCATGTATAGGGCACTGTACTCTATACTTTGGCACTCTATATGGGACACTATTTGGCTGTGGCACTATAAATGGTGACAGTATTTGACTGCTTGCGGTATATAGGATCTATCAATTTCTAACCATCTTTGGTGACAAAATCATCAGGCCATTTACAGGACATATTCCAAGATGGTGTGGGAACAAGAAGGGGCTCACCACTTACTATGGTTTTCTGGATAAGGCACTGTATAAAGGAATCTCTCTGTATGGAGCACAATATATAGGGACACTGTATATGGGAACACTTTTTGACTACTCAGAGTATATTGCACCAATATCGGGACAGGGTACTGTATAATCAGAAATATTTGAAAGGGTAACTGAATATGGTGTCATTCTCTAATAACACTGTGACATTGTGGCCATAAAGCCAAACACACAGAACATCAGCTTCTAGACAACCCTGGGTTTCGCCTGTCGGTCGGCTTCATCTTGGGTTAAACTGGGCGTACAGGTTACATCTCACCTAATTGGAAACTAATTGAATGCAGTGCTGCCCTATGTCCGGATGTTCTTTAAGGAAACCTTTTGACAGTATTGTGTCACTCTCTGATGATACTGTAACGTTGTAGCCAAACACACAGAACATCATATTCTAGCCAACCATGGGTTTCGCCTGTCGGTTGGCTTCTTCCTGGGTTAAACTGGGCGCGCGTACAGGTCAAATGTCACTTAATTGGAAACGAATTGTCTGGCAGTGCTGCCCTATGTCCAGATGTTTTTTAAGGAAAATTCTTGACAGTATTGTCTCACTCTCTGATGACACTGTATCATTGTAGCCAAACACACAGAACATCAGTTTCTAGCCAACCCTTGGTTTCGCCTGACGGTCTGCTTCTTCCTGGGGCAAACAGATAACATATAACCCTAAAAACTAATTGTCGGGCAGTGCTGCCCTAAGTCTGGATGTTCTTTAAAAAAAAACTTTTGACAGTATTATTGGTGGTGATCACTTGTGGAACTACAAGTCCCAGTAGAGACATCATTGGATGTATACACCGAAACTGGAAGTGTGACAGAGAGGGAGGATTTTTACTGTGAAGTATCAACTAGACCTAAGTTTTGCAATTTATGTTCTCCCCTGTAGGGTATATTGATTTATTGTGTACTCTGACTTTGTGAGGGTCAGGACATTGGCAAATATGGCAAATAAAAATACATACTCATCAATAGCCCAATAAACAATTGTGTCCAAAAATTATTTTGTGGGGGGTTTTTATTGAAATTTAAAAAAATAAATGTTTCTTTTTTAAAAAAAAAAATTTAATCAATTTTTTTTTACATTTTTTTAAATTTTTAACGAATTCAAAAGGTGTAAACTGTCCCGGAGATGACGGAGGAGTCGGCCCTAATAATGGAGCACACTTTGTAACAAATCTAATTAAACATCGCTAAAGGAAGAGCAGCAGGGAGGTAGCCATCAGGAACCACAGATGCAAAAGAAGGGTCTGTGTCCAACTCCGCAGGTGACGGAGCGACTACAATGGCATGAGACAAGGAACCTAACAGGATGATGAAAGAGAGTTCTATCTCCAGCTATCGAAAGAGAACGAGGGGCATTTTAGGAAAGATTACGCTCAAAGATTAGCACTACAATATCAACACATTAATCAAGCTTTCCAAAATCTATATTACTCATTTCAGTCCATTCTTCATACACACACAGAACATTTGTCTCCCCGAAAGTAGACGAATTAATCAGTAATCAGTACAATGACCGTGTCACGGATAGTTCCCTGGGCGAACGAGACACGGGCGGCTTAAGGGAAGGTGAGCGCTTCCACTTATACCAAAGGCAAAAAGACCTTGAACACGACCAACATGTGAAATTTACTGAATTATTGCATTTGTGTAGCAGCCAAAATACCCTTAAGGCCCTCACACACAGACTAAAGTTATCAGAACCCATCAATATCAATGGGATTGGCCAACAGTGTAATGTGTATGGGGATGTCCCAAATCCCCTCTGTATGACAGCTTCTCAAATCAACCCTTGATGGAAGTCTTCCAACTCTACCTCATTACGTGGTCCTCTAAACTCTCTACCGTATGGGAGCCTCTCAACTGTTTTCCATATGGGATCCCTCAAACTCTCCCTCATACAAAAGACTCTCAACTCTCTCCCGTATGGCAGCCTCTCAACTCTCTCCCGTGTGACAGCCTCTCAACTCCCACCTGTATAGCAGCCTCTCAACTCTCTCCTGTATGAAGGCATGTCAACCTTCCCCAGTAAGGGAGCCTCTCAACTCTCCCAATATGGGAGTCTTCCAACTTTCTCCCATATGGGAGCCTCTCAACTCTCTCCCACATAAAGGCATCTCAACCTTCCCCAGTTGGGAGCCTCTCAACTCTCCCCATATGGCAGTCTTCCAACGCTCTCCCGTATGGTAGTCTCTCAACATTCCCCAGTATGGGAGCCTCTCAACTCTTTCCCGTATGGGAGCCTTTCAACTCTCTCCCTTATGGGTCCTCTAAACTCCTTCTCGTATGGGTGCCTTTCAACATTCCCCAGTAAGGGAGCCTCTCAACTCTCCCCCATATGGGAGTCTTCCAACTTTCTCCCATATGGGAGCCTCTCAACCCTCTCCCGTATGGGGGCCCCTCAACTTTTCCCAGTATGGGAGCCTTCCTTTCTCCATTATGGGAGCTCTCAACTTTCCCTTTTAAGGGAGCCTTCCAACACTCACTTGCATGGAAGCCTTGCAACTCTCTGCTCTCAACGTTCCCCAGTATGGGATTCTCCCAATGTTCCACTGTATGGGAGCCTTTCAACTCTCTCTCGTATGGGAGTTTCTCAACTCTTTCCTGTATGGGGGCCTCTCAACTTTCCCCAGTAAGGGAACTTCTCAACCCTCCCCCATATGGGAGTCTTCCAACTTTCTCCCATATGGGAGCCTCTCAACTCTCTCCCATATGGGGGCCTCTCACCTTTTCCCAGTGTGGGAGCCTTCCAACTTTCTCCCATGTGGGAGCCTTTCAACACTCACTTGTATGGGAGATTTCCAGCTCTCCCTTGTATGGGAGTCTCGAAACCCTTTCCTGTATTTGGGCCTCTAATAGCTTCCCAATACGGGAGCCTCTCAACTTTCCCCATATGGGGACCTCTCAACTCACCCTCATATGAGTGCCTCCCAACTTATCTCCATGTGAGACGTTCTCAACTCCCCCTGTATGGTAGTCTCCAAAATCTCCCCTGTATGGAGGCCTTCCAACTCACAACTCTCCCTCACATGGGAGCATCCTAATGCTACCCCATATGGGAGCTTCACAAGTCTCCACTTTATGGGGACCTCTTAACTCTCCCCTGTATAGAAGCCAACTCTCCTCTGACACATGATGTCAAGGGTAGAAGACTCCTGCAGGTTGGATTTCCATCAGCCAGTCCTTTTGATTGCCAGGAGAGATGCCACCAGCAGAGGAGTCCAGCAGCGTCTCACTTAGAGAACACAGGAGTGCTTGGCAGAATGATCGATCAGCCAACTGCTATCTAATGAAAAAGGGCTTTAGGCAGGTAGGCTGATTACCATTGTATCGTAGTCCAATGGGTTACTTCCATCATCCAACCACCAAAGAAGAGCTTGCCATTCTAAATCCAGGACAAAATGTTGTATGGAGGTGACGTGTACCTGTCCTCATGGATTTCAGGCAATCACAAAGAAGAGAGTAGACCCTCCAGCAAATATCAAATTAGGTCTCCATTATAGTGCTGGGTGTTGTCATCAAGGACCAGTGCTTAATGGTTATTATTCTCTCCTAAGGAACAATTCTTGACCTCAATGTTTACTAAGACGTTGATTCCTCCTGAACACAAAGTACTGAATAAGGTTCGCCAGCAAGTGACATAGTGGATGGATTAAATCAGGAGTGGGTACTCCTCCTGCGGGTTAACAGTCTGACCTTTCTCCTATAATTTGAGATTGTGCTTTGTGTTGATGTTTCCTGAAAAAAGAAAATTATTTTTCTTAACATTTTTATGCCAAATCACTGCAAAGAGTAAAGAACAAGTCTCTGACATGAGGAAAGAAGGATATTGTAGAGCGCCAAGACCTTGACTCGATAATGGGTCCAAGCCACGTCACGGCTAAGGAGGTTCGGAAAATGGCAGCCGTACCTGGAAGGAGGGAGACGTGTGGCTGGGACCTGGCCCTTATATTTGGTTATATGTAACTGCCGAAGACAATACTTTGGAGCTAAATGATTGTCCACCAGTCTCAATCCTGGTGGGTTTATGGTGGCTCCATCTGATTCAGAGTGTGCCTACAGGATCCAGAGATTTAAGGCTGTGTGAGGTTTTTGCTGCAGATTTGGTGCAGTTTATTGTGCAGATTGTTGCCCAAATCTGCATGTCTATCCTTATCCCAGCAAAGTCTATGGGAATTCTGAAGTTCTGTGCACTTGTTGCTTTTTTTTCCTTTTTTCCTTGCAGTTTTGGGTGCAGAAAAAAATCTGCAGCATGTCAATTGTTGGTGTGTTTTTTTCCTGTGTTTTTTAGTCCTTCCAGGCATTAATTTCACAAAAACTGCATGGCAAAAAAAACGCAACAAAAGCCCATGCATTTTTGTGCCATAAGGTGCGTTTTTTGATGCAAAAAAAATCTGCACCTAATCTGGCATAAATTCTTTTGTCCAATTTTCAGGGGGGGGTTTTAAACAATTTTTACTCCAATTATCAAATCTAAGTAATATCGTGTTTAACAATCCAATTTTTTTTGTCCAATTTTGTCCAATTTCCATTTCTTAATTACTTTTACTTTGATAATGATTTAATAAAAATGTATAAATTCTACATTTCTGCCCAATTTTGGTTATTTTTTTAAAAAAAACTATTTTTACTCCAATTATGAAATCTACGTAAAATTGTGTTTAACCATCCAATTTTTTTTTTGTCCAATTTTTGTCCAATTTCCATTTCTTAATTACTTTTACTTTGATAATGATTTAATAAAAATGTATAAATTCTACATTTCTGCCCAATGTTGGTTATTTTTAAAAAAAACTATTTTTACTCCAATTATCAAATCTAAGTAAAATTGTGTTATCAATCCAATTTTTTTTTTGTCCAATTTTTGTCCAATTTCCATTTCTTAATTACTTTTATTTTGATAATGATTTAATAAAAATGCATAAATTCTACATTTCTGTCCAATTTTGAGTATTTTTTTAAAAACTATTTTTACTCCAATTATCAAATCTAAGTAATATTGTGTTTAACAATCCAATTTTTTTTGTCTAATTTTTGTCCAATTTCCATTTCTTAAATTATTTTTATTTTGATAATGATTTAATAAAAATGCATAAATTCTACATTTCTACTATTTTTACTCCAATTATCAAATCTATGTAAAATTATGGTTAACAATCCAATTTTTTTTTTTATTTAAATAAAGCAGACATCCTCAGACATAATTAATGATGTACTCAATTTAATATTCATCCACTGTCAAGTCATTTAGAATTCATTAATAAATAATAGGTAAGGAATGAAATCACAGCGCTCGGCTTACAGATAGACTATAAAATAATGAACAGGGTAAAAAAAAATGCAAAAATTAATAAAAAAAAAAGAGGGAGAGAGACACAACAAAGGCCGAGCACATGGGCTATTTTTATCTACAAAAGTGTAGTCCCGAAAGGGTTAACACGGGAAGTCATCCATCCGCTAAGAAGAAAATTAGGCTTCCCGTTTGATCGACAGCGACTCAAAGATCCCTGATGTCTCAAAATATTAAGTTTCCCTTCTAATAATGTTGAAAATATTGCCTGGTGTCATGTTTAATCAGCGGAGGCGTCGGGGCTGATTGTAGGTGACGCAGTCATACAGCCCCGGCTGTGTCAGCTTCCACACTCCGTCAGCTTTGCTGCAGATTCAGTCTTGAAGGAACCGGCGTTACGACGTTGGGTTCGCCGACCGCTAATAGATTGTGACACCGGAGAAGGAAATCTTTACTTTAATTCAAAAAACAAAAGCCATAAAGCAAAAACTTTGGGACGTGACTTTTTTTCTTTTTTTTTTTAATCCCGACCAAACATTTCCTCCTTCCAACCTTTAATGTTCTGTTGCCTATAAAGATATACCATATTTTTCATTTTATAAGACGCACTGGATTAGAAGACGCACCTCAAATTTAGAGCATCAAAGTAGGAAAAATAATTTTTAATGTTAAAATGAGGGTCCATTTTATAATCCTAGTGCATCTTAATCCCAGGAGGAAGCGTTGGTGGTGGAGCGGCTCAGGAGGGTTACAGGAGGCCTGGTAGGTGATGCTGCGAGCACGGAGGAGGGGGTGTTACAGGTCAGGAGGGTCGGTGATACTATAGGCTTGGGGGTGTAGCAGTGGGCGCAATTGAATCCCTCGGGTATGGCTTACCAGGGCGACGGTGGTGGAGCGGGGTCATAGGAGGCACAGTCACAGGAGGCGTCGGGGGTGGGCGCCATTGATCTGCAAGCGAGCGGTCTACGAAAGTGTCACAGGTGTCTCGGCGGCAGGTGCACTGAGCTGACTTTTGGCTCTATTGAATCACCCGTGGTTGATGAGATGGACTGCAAGAAAATGGCCGCCCTGGCGGCGCATGCACAGATAGGACTCTGAGGCCATTTTCTTGAAGTTCTTTGTGTCAACTGTGGGGGACTCAATTGAGGCGCCAGTCAGCAGTCGATACATCCTCGCAGCCCACCCGCCCGTCCGCAGATCGATGCTGCCGCCGAGACACCCTTGCAGCCCACCCACCTGCAGATCAATGCAACAATCACCGAGACACCCTCACAGCCCACCCGCCCGCTTGCAGATCAATGCACTTGCTGCAGAGACACCCTCGTAGCTCGCCCGCCCGCAGATCAATGCACCCACCACCGACACACCCTCACAGCCCGCCCGCCTGCCCGCAGATCAATGCACCCACCACCAACACACTCTCACAGCCCGCCCGCCTGCCCGCAGATCAATGCACCCACCACCGAGACATCCTCTCAGCCCGCCTGCAGATCAATGCATCCACTACTGAGACACCCTTGCAGCCCGTCTGCAGATCAATGCACCCGCCGCTGAAACACCCTCGCAGCCCGCCCGCAGATCAATGCAAACGCCGCCAAGACACCCTCACAGCCCAGCCGCCCGCAGATCAATGCACCCGCCCTGAGACACCCTCGCAGCCTGCCCGCCTGCTTATAAATCAATAAAGATCAATGCAGCCACCACTGAGACACCCTCGCAGCCCGCCCGCAGATCAATGCCGCCTGCCTGTAGATTAATGCCGTCCACCACAACACCCTTGAGCACGTCCTGCAACCCTGCCTCCTATGACCCCGCTCAACCACTGTCGCCCCGGTAAGCCATATACGTTTTGTAAGATGCACCCCCATTTTACATCCAGTGTTTTGGGGGGGAAAAGTGCGTCTTACAAACCAAAAATACGGTATATGGAAATTTGTAAAAAAAAAAAAATGGAATATCTAAGACTTGAATTCTGGTGAACTGGAGAACAAAAATCGTCTTTATCCATCAAAAAAACAAAATTCCAAAAACAATACGAGCTGTGTCCATCTATTTTCCAAAAATTCTTGGCATTGTGGCCTCCTTTATTGGCCCCACAATGGAAACATTGATTTTAGGAATATTTGAATTTTGTCAGACAGAACAAACTGCCGATGAAAGCCGCCGTCCATCGGCGGTAACACAACAGTGCTCTTATACAAACTTGCCATTTTATCCCCCCCCCCTCGTCTTCTTCCAAAATCCCAAATAGCTTCAAATCAATCTGATTCATTCATGGAACTTTTGCCAATCGCCACAGATCATCGTTCCGTCTTCAATAAAAGTTTTTTTGTGCGGACAAAAGTTTATGTCATCTTCCGCTCGCTTGGTAGCAAGTGCTGATGGCGTCCTCAACAATCGCCCCTTGTTCGTACATACACATTTATTAAGTGAAAGTATTTAGAGACTGACGAGGACATTGAGCTCCGGTTGCTACGGACATTAATCGCCTTTTGCAAAAGTCACGACCCCTCTGTTATGCGGCCAGTAACTAATTGAAATGATACAAATTACTTTGATTCTGCGTCTGCCAGTTTAGATGCTGGTTGTGGTCAGGGGTCAAATGGCCTCTATTCAGCGGAGGGTGTTTGAAGTCGCTGCCTCGGCAGTAAACAGCACTACACGGACTTTGTGACTCCTTCGGATATTACCACCTATGGAGGTGGGAGGGCGAGCTCCTGGCGGTGAATCACTGGAGGCTTCAGGCACTCATTTTTTTTTTTATTTATTTTTTTTTTTTTTGGAAAAGGGGTGAAATGAAAATAATAATGTTCTAATTACATCAGAGGTGAAAAGAAACATGAAAGCAAAATATGGTTATTGTGCGCCAGATATTTCAATGTTTTGTTGTAAGTGAACTTCCAAAATCTACTCGAAGGGGTTGTCTCCTCTTAAAAATAAAAAAAAGACGTCAGTGACCCTACAAATAAATAAAGTTTATACCTATGTAATCCGACTGAGCCCTTGTCACAATGTGACTGTAGGATAGGTTATCCCTAACCTTCATATTACCCCTGATGGTGGAGATGTCCCATGCCTTACTATTCTCCTGACTAGAAGGAACAGGAGAGTAATGGCAAGACATACAGGGAAAAACCAAAACTTAGATACAGTGCAAACACAGAAAAAAAACAGTAAGAAGCTAAGGAGAAAAGAAAAAGCAGAAAGGCAGTAACAAAAGGACAACAAGGGTTAACACCACAATAGCTCGCATTCACATGCCGCAGACTTCTACATGGGTGCCTTGGATCCAATTTGAATTATTTTGGAACCAACATGTATGGATTCCCTGGACCACCACTTTCGGCTGCATTCTAGTGTATGCCTACGACCTACCAGATGTCAGTGACCCTACAAATAAATAAAGTTTATACCCCTGTAATCCTTGTCACGATGTGACTGTAGGATAGCAAGGGACAGGGGGATCCTGTACTGTACCTTATGGTAGGGGACCCTAAGTTATCCCTAACCTCCAGATTACCCCAGATGGTGGAGATGCTGGTGTCCCATGCCTTACTATTCTTCTGACTAGAACTAAAATGTTCCCCTTCCCAGGGAAGGAAGGAGCAAGAAAGTGGCAGCAAGATAGACAGGGAAAAAACAGAACTCAGGTACAGTGCAAACACAGAAAAAAAACCAGTAAGAAGCTAAGGAGAAAAGCAAGGGCAGGAAGGCAGTAACAAAAGGACAACAAGGGTTAACACCACAATGGCTCACATTCACATGCCGCAGACTTCTAGATGGGTGCCTTGGATCCAATTTTGAACTGTTTTGGAATCAACATGCATGGATTTCCTGGACCACCACTTTTGGCTGCAGGCTGCTGTACGCTTACAACCTACTAGACGTCAGTGACCCTACAAATAAATAATGTTTATAGTCATGTAATCCGACTGAGCCTTTGTCACAATGTGATTTTAGGATAGTGAGGAACGGGGGTTCCTATACTGTCCCTCATGCTTGAGGACCCTAGGTTACCCTTATCCTCGGGATTACCTATGATGGTGGAGATGCTGGTGTCCCATGCCTTACTATTCTCCTGACTAGAACTAAAATGTTCCCCTTCCCAGGGAAGGAAGGAACAGAAAAGTAATGGCAAGACATACAGGGAAAAAAGCAAAACTCAGATACAGTGCAAACACCGAAAAAAAACAGTATTGGGGGCTTTACACGCTACGACATCGCTAATGCAAAGTCGTTGGGGTCACGGAATTGGTGACGCACATCCGGCCGCATTAGCGATGCCGTTGCATGTGACACCTATGAGCGAATTTTCATCGTCGCAAAAACGTGCAAAATCGCTCATCGGTGACATGGGGGTCCATTCTCAAATATCGTTACTGCAGCAATAACGAAGTTGTTCCTCGTTCCTGCGGCAGCACACATCACTCCATGTGACACCGCAGGAACGAGGGAGCTCTCCTTACTTGCCTCCCGGCCACAATGCGGAAGGAAGGAGGTGGGCGGGATGTTACGTCCCGCTCATCTCCGCCCCTCCGCTTCTATTGGGCGGCGGTTCAGTGACGCAGCTATGACGTCGCTGTGACGCTGAACGAACCGCCCCCTTAGACAGGAGGCGGTTCGTCGGTCACAGCGACGTCGCCGGGCAGGTAAATACGTGTGACGGGTCCGGGCGATGTTGTGCGGCACGGGCAGTGATTTGCCCGTGTCGCACAACAGATGGGGGCGGGTACCCACGCTAGCGATATTGGTACCGATATTGCTGCGTGTAAAGCCCGCTTAAGAAGCTAAGGAGAAAAGCAAGAACAGGAAGGCAGTAACAAAAGGACAACAAGGGTTAACACAACAATGGCTCACATTCACAGACTTGTAGATGGGTCCCTTGGATCCAATTTTGAACTGTTTTGGAACCAACATGCATGGATTCCCTGGACCACCACTTTTGGCTGGAGGCTGCTGTACACCTACAACCTACTAGACGTTAGTGATCCTACAAATAAATAAAGTTTATACTCATGTAATCTGACTGAGCCTTTGTCATGATGTGACTGTAGGATAGTGAGGAACAGAGGGTTCCTGTACTGTACCTTATGCTAGAGGACACTAGGTTTTCCCTAACTTCCGGATTACCCCTGATGGTGGAGATGCCGGTATCCCATGCCTTACTATTCTCCTGACTAGAACTAAAATGTTCCTCTTCCCAGGGAAGGAAGGAACAGGAGAGTGATGGCAAGAAATACAGGGGGAAAAAGCAAAACTCAGATACAGTGCAAACATGAATGAAGGAGCAGAAACATATACACCTACTGTATCCTCATCCTCACCCATCCCCTTGTAGACTGTGAGCCCTTGTGGGCAGGGTCATCTCTCCTCCTCATGGGCAGGGACCTCTCTCCTCCTCATGGGCAGGAACCTCTCTCCTCCTCAGGGGAAGGGTCATCTTGCCTCCTCACAGGCAGGGTCCTCTCTCCTCTATATGGGCAGCGGACTTTCGCCTCCTCATGGCCAGTGTCCTCTCTCCTCCTCGTAGGCAGGGTCCTCTCTACTCCTTGCGGGTAGGGTGCTCTTTCCTCCTTGTGGGCAGAGTGCTCTCTCCTCCTTGTGGGTAGGATCCTCTCTCCTGCTCATAGGCAGTGTTCTCTCACCTCCTCACGAGCAGGATCCTTTCTCCTCCTCACGGGCAGGATCCTCTCTCCTCCTCATGGGCAGGATCCTCTCTCCTCCTCGCAGGCAGGGACCTCCTTCCTCGTTGCGGGCAGGGTCCTCTCTCCTCCTCACGAGCAGGATCCTCTGTCCTCCTCACGGGCAGGATCCTCTCTCCTCCTCGTAGGCAGGGACCTCTTTCCTCGTCACGGGCAGGGTCAACTCTCCTCGCGGACAGGGTCCTTTCTCCTCCTCATGTGCAAGGACCTTTCTCTCTTCCTTGTGGACAGGGTCCTCTCTCCTCCTTGTGGTCAGGGTTCTCTCTCCTCCTTGCAGGCAGGGACCTCTCTCCTCCTCACGGGAAGGGTCCTCTCTCCTCCTTGTGGGCATGGTCTTCTCTCCTCCTCGTGGGCGGGGTCCTCTCTCCTCCTTGCAGGCAGGGTCCTCTTTCCTCCTCACGGGCAGGGTCCTTTCTCCTCTTAGTGGGCAGGGTCTTCTCTCCTCGCGGGCAGGGACCTCTCTCCTCCTCGTGGGCAGAGTCCTCTCTCCTCCTCGTGGGCAGGGTCCTTTCTCCTTCTTGCAGGAAGGGTTCTCTCTCCTCCTCACGGGCAGGGTCCTTTCTCCTCTTAGTGGGCAGGGTCTTCTCTCCTCGCGGGCAGGGTCCTCTCCGACTCCTTCTGTACCTGTCTGTGACTTGCATTGTTTATAATCATTGTACTTGTCCCTATTATGTATACCCTTTTTCACTTGTAAAGCGCCATGGAATAAATGGCGCTATAATAATAAATAATAATATTAGCACAGTGCTAAACCCCTTAGTTTAGTTTCTGAATCTCAGCTCACTTCTCCTCAGAAATTGGAGCGAGACATGTTCGAACTCATGAACCTTTGCTCTTTCTTCAAGGAGAGGACCACAATACTCAGCTGAGCTCTTCTGCTACTTTGGCGTAATACTATGATGTTAATCTCTATGGGAATCTTAATGGCAGCTACATTTTCCTAGATGCAGATAAAACTGAAAAAATAAGTGAGCGAATGCCTCAAACACGTGTCATCTGGACATTTTCATTTCTGGGGCAATTGTTTTTAATGTGCATGCCATAAAGAATTTTAGGAAAGTGGAGAATCCCTTTAAGTTGCTGATATATTGGGAATTTTTAGGGGTTTAACTATTGTGGTTGCAGGGGGTTGTGGTTGCACCTCAGTCAATGGAGCCTGGGGGGACCCATATGAAAATAACAATATTATACAGACCCATAATAACAGGGGGCCGTGCTGGAGATTTTGCACTGAAGCTTCACGTTACACCACTGGGAATTTCATCAGCTTTTTTAATGCAATGTACATCACTGCAGATCTGTCCTCTTCCAATGTCAACATATGTTACTAAAGGAGATTGTAAATGTAATTTCATTGAGTGTTCCCGGGCCACGCATTGCTAAACAAAGTCATCTGGATGTGTACGGAGAGCATGTCCAATGGCTGCACTGTCTGGGCGCTGTCATTTCTGGAATCACAAGGACAATCTGCTACGAGAAGAAGATGAGAAACGTTCTAGTGGGAAATGAATTCAGCTCTCACAACACGTAACTGTGTGACAAGAATAGATGATTACCATGTAACTCCTTCTGTCCCGGCCAGGTGAGTGCAAACCTCTAATGTGGCTGTGCCTGGGGCCGGTGAGGGAAGGTGCTGGCTCCGAGCCACTAGGGTGCCACGCTCCTTCACCAAGGAGACTCTGTGTGAGGATGTCACTTTGGGTGGGATGCAGAACACTTACTCGTTTCTTCAGGCCGGTGTCCATCACGCCGGTGGCAGTCATTGTCATAGACAGTTAGTAACACCAGAGCTCACTTAGCCAACCAGAATCGTTTTGTTCTTCCCACCGTTATGACAGACATGGCCTTCCTTACCTGCCTTCCCCTCCATGTGAGGTACTGTTCTTCGACCTGTCCCCCATTATCTTGGATCTCGTCCTTAAGCTCCAGGATCTGTGTCTCCTTCCCTCTGACTCCATTCACTTTCATCCGACTCTGGGCCCTGACGGCTCTCTAGCCGGACAATTCTCTAAGCCTGTTGGGGTGAACCGTAGGCTCCGGACCACTCGGGCGCAGCACTCCTTCACCAAGGAGACTCTGTGTGCGGATGTGACTTTGGGTGGGGTGCAGGACAATTACTAGCTTCTTCAGGCCGATGTCAATCACCCCAATGGCAGTCGTCATAGTAGACGGTAACACATGCAAAACCAGAGTTCGCTTAGCCAACCAGAAACATTTTATTCTTCACAACGCTATGACAAACATAGCCTTCCCTTTTTTCCTTCCTCTAAATGTGGGGTACTGTTCCTCAACCTGTCCCTCGCTATCTTGGATCTCGTCCTCAAGCCTCGGGGTCTGTCTCCTTTCTTACCCATCTCCATTCACCTTCTTCCGATTCTGGGCCCTAGCCAGATCAGTCTCTAAGCCCGTCGGGGTGAGCCATAGGCTCCGGACTCTCGAGGATACTGACTGTCCCTAGCACCCAGGCCACGTCTTCTCACACTTGAACCCTATTCTCTACTGGTCTCGAGCCTTCCCTCCTGCTCTTTTTCCCACCATCTTCTCCCTTCCACTACCTTAACCCTATCTTATCTAACATCTAGATGACAGCCATGGGTACAAACATATACATCTTATAGTATTCAAAGTCTATAAAATATGGTACATGTACACAGTATAACGCAGCCCCCTTACTCCACCGGTATCTCCATTCCATCCCATTCTGGGCGGCAAAGAGGTCAATACTCAAATCTAGGAACCAGTCAATGATATTGTAGGCTTTGCTTTGGGAATGCAGGACACAAACCTGGGATCTCATGGAGAGTAAATATTTGGATTCTTTTTATGGAAATGTGTACACCATTTCAAGACCATGGTTGCAAAACACCAAATGCAAGGTGGATCTTTGAGCCTAGATCTCCCCCTGCACTCAGACATCTCCATTGAAATAGATGTTTTGCCAAATTCTCAATTTTTCTGTTCCTTTTCGTTGCCGGCTACAAAAGATAAGTTAGAAATCTGTAGTAAGAATCCTATGAAGCTCCTCCAATTTGCCAGCATCCCTGGCAGCTCTCCTGACTCAGCTCCGCGTGACGTCATTCCTGCATCTCACCGCAACGAGGATGTCATTGCCTGGACTGATCAGGTAGGCGCCGGTCCAGGGGCCACCGACTACTGCTGGGGCCACTGGATCAGGTTCGCTCCACTCCAGTAACAACTATTTCATCATTGCCCTTACAGAGATATTAGACATGGTCCTTTAACTATGAGCCCAAAAAAAAGCAGTGGTCAGAATGGGTGCCAGACTTTTATCATCGTTGGTGCAGGTTGTTGCCTCTACATTTCGACTGGGAGTGAATTATCCCTTTAAATCCTGAAAATGTAGACTATATGTGAGTGAGTGAATTAATTTAGTATATTGCAAAGTGTAAAATTATTCGATGTTTTAGTGATTTCTTTATTCTGTTTGGTGACCAATTAATAGTAAGTAGAAGCTGACCTGCAGTACCAGAGAACGACCATTACACAGTGTGTGGCGCTGTGGTGTCCTGTTTCTGTTATTCAATGGTCTCCATTCATCGTTTGCATTTTTTTTAAAGTCTCTTTCCTTTTTTTTGTCACATTAGTATTGGTTGCCATTTTTGGCGAGAACATACTCAAAATGCCACAAGTAAAAAATGAGCTTATTTCCTGTTTTGAACTATTTTTGTGACTTCTGGTGCCAAAAGTTGAACATTAGTGATAAAAGAAGCAAAAATTAGTCCACTTTGCTGACACACTCAAGAATATACTAAGAGGCCTCTTGTGAAGTTAGTGCTGATGTGATACCCATGTGACCAGAAGGACGGGGCCTCAGCCAACAGAAAAATAATGTTGCTTCCTGGTATCAACTATGTTGGCTGAGGTCCCGCCCCTTCTTGTCACATGGGTATGACATCAGCACAGGTCCTTCTAGCCACTTAGTAAAACGCTTCTATAATAGAATGAACATGAATAACGGGGAGGGAATCACTATGAATACCCACCCCAGCTATCAGCTGATCGGCAGCTGCTGTTATTCAAAAAGCTGCTCATTTTACAATCTTTACTTGCTTGTGTTTTAAAACCTAAACAACCTAGCTGACAACTACAGGTATGTATAGAATCAGCCTGATAGTGCCAGTATAGCACTGGCTTTAGGTTATATAGGAAAATCCTGGTGATTGGTGCGCTTTAACATGTCTGGTTTACTAAATATCTGCATTCTTAAATTCTGTAACATCTTAAACCAATAAATTGAGTCTTTGGACAGATTTTGTTTGATAATGCTTCTAAGAACATGCACTTCTGCAATTTACTGCTTATTAAAAAATGCAGCCTTTATTGAGATATTGACACTTTTCTTTAGTTGACAGCTCGTTGCCTGGGAGACCGACCACCGCTGCTGTCTATTTTGAAAGCACTCTACTGAAGCGGGCCAGGATTAGGAGATAACAGCGGTCCTGCTTAACTTCAAAACAATGCTTACAAGCCCAATAGAAAAGAGCTTGTAAGCACTGGCCATGCTCTGCTGTCTTGCCGTGGTGATCGGTTTCCATGGCAATGAGCTGTAAACAAAAGAAATGTATTAATATCTCAAGAATGGATGAAAATGATAATAAGCAATAAATTGAAAAAGTGCTTATATTTACACTCTATATCTGACAATATTCATGTATAAAGATAGGAATAACTCTCTAAGTGACATCATGATGTTGTTTTTCTAGTCAGCACCAGAGGCGCTGAAGAGTGAAGGTTGGAGGCAGGGAGGTGAAGCACCAGGACAGGTGAGGGGTGATGTGAGTATAAGATATTTTTTATTTTTTAACCCTTTCATTTATTATACTCTGAAAAGACCTCACAGCATAATACGCAACAGTGTCTTCAAAGAAGAAGAACTCTAGTGCCACCTGTAGCAATCCTAAAAGTCAATATCAACCCATTAACAAGCCTTGCCACATGACTTACCGTGTCTCCCCAAAAATAAGACCTAACCCGAAAATAAGCCCAAGCAGAATTTTTCTGCCTTTTTGGACTATGCTTAAAATATAAGCCCAACTCCAAAAATAAGCCCTAGTTGTGGTTCATCATACTAATAGTATCCTGAAATAGGGCTTGGGCAGCCCTTTCAGGATATGTAACTGTTATTGCTGTACGTTGCCCCACTGTGTTACTGTAAGCCCCAAAAAAGTTATAGTCACACGCTGGCTAGTTAAATGTATGTTAATGCAAGATGAATATTCACCTCCTTCCCCCGCGCACTGCTCTGTGCTAGTATCAGTGATTGGGGGCATCAAAGGACCGGTTGCTCTCCTGACCCGAGCATAACAGCATGTATTTCTATGCAGCTGTCACGTTCAGGTCAGGAGAGCCACAGACCAGTCCAAGGATTTTAATGCAATCCTCAAGCAACTAATACAACAGACTAACTGCAATCAATCACTGACGCTGGCACAGAGGAGTGGGCAGTGTAAGGGGGGAATATTCATATGCCATTACCAGGTGACACAATCACTGACACCAGCACAGAGGGGTGGGCGGGGGAAGGGGGGAATATTCATTTGCCATTACCAGGTGACACAATCACTGACACCAGCACAGAGGGGTGGGCGGGGGAAGGGGTGAATATTTGTTTGCCGTTACCAGTCAATCAAATCAATGATGCCAGCACAGAAGAGTGGGTGGGGGAAGGGGTGACTGTTAATTTGGCATTAACGATTGACCCAATCACTGAAAGTAGCACACAAGGGTGGGCGGGGAAAGGGTGAATATTCATTTGGCATTAACGGGGAACCCAATCACTGATGACAGCACAGAGGGATGGGCGGGGAAGAGGTGAATATTCATTTGGCATTAACGGGGGACTCAATCCCTGACGCCAGCACAGAGGAGTGGGTGGAGGAAGGTGTGAATATTCATTTGGCATTACCAGGCGTTCAAATCACTGATGCCGACATAGAGGGGTGGCTGGGGGAAGGGGTGAATATTCATTTTGCATTAAAAGGAAACCCAATCACTGATGCCAGCACAGAGGGGTGGGTAGGGGAAGGGCTGAATATTCATTTGCCATTATCAGGTGATCAAATCACTGATGCCAGCACAGAGGGATGGGCAAGGAAGGGGTGAATATTCATTTGGCATTAACAGGGGACCCAATCACTGATTCTGGCACAGAGAGGGGTGGGCAGGGGAAGGGGTGAATATTCATTTGGCATTAACGAGTGACCCAATCACTGACATCGGCAAAGAGGGGTGGGCAGGGGAAGGGGTGAATATTAATTTGCCATTAACAGGTGACCAAATCACTGATGCCAACACAAATGAGTGGGCGGGGAAGAGGTGAATATTCATTTGGCATTAATAGGCAACGCAATCACTGACACCAATAAAAAAATATATGACATGTCTTGATAATAAGCCTAAGCCTGTCTTATTTTTGGGGAAACATGGTAGGATAAGAAGCCAAACTCCATTTGCTGACATCTGTTTCAGGGTGCATGCACCTCCTCAGTGCATAGCATGAAATCTGAGTTGGCTGCGTGAGAGGCCTCTGACAAAGGTCCTAAAGCGGAACGTTTCTTCTTGCAGAGAGAGCCAAGCTACCGTAAGGAGACTTATAGGACATGCAATGCACCTCTGAGAATTTAAATATGCAAATGAACAGCTTTTACCTCCATATATTTGTCAAGAAGCTAATCTCAAAGCCAAATTCAATCTGGTGAACTGAATGTTATCAGATTAACTCATCCCCAATGTATATACCAGCCATGGGATGTGTCTATCCTGATTCTACTATTTTGATACATTTGGATACAATGTATCTAATCTGAATGGTGCTGACACCAGGACTGGGCTTCTGTTACCCCCATCACAAATGCAATGTTGTTCCTCTTAGTCAGACAAACCATTATTGTTATTATTATCAAACTCGTCCCGGTTTCTGTGTCATAAAAAGACAAACCAAATCTCGTTTCAATTAGTGGCAGCAGGAGGCAATGAACTTTAAACAGACATTTAATTTCCAGAAGAAAAAAAATTAGGAAGATCCTCCTAGAAATGTTATGGCATTTTGAAACAGATTAATAGCCGAGTCGGAACACAACCTCCCCGCAGCTAAATGACAGCCGGGCTCCGATCAGCCGACAGGTACCGTGAGTAAACCCGCCGACGCGCCTGCTTTAAATTTAATAAAAACCCATTAATGTTTATGGTTGATCGTCTGCGCTGTGTACATTCACCTTGTTTGGGGCTTAGAATTTGCGCTGCAGCTAATGAATAACACTTAATTATTCATGAGATGATTCGCATATTTGCCACCGATTGGCCCGGCGCTGTATTTACAAAATCCCCCGGCATTTATTTATTGGATGGAAACAGTCAATTGTCAGAAAGGGATTTTGTAAACTAAGCAACCTCCAGTCCCAGCTGAATAAACCGGGCTGCCTGATGGATCCGGTGCAAATTGGCTTAACTTGCCACCATTATGGACAAGATTTAAAGGGGTTATTCCCATCTTCATAAATTAATATTGTTGGATAGTGCTTGTAAAATCATGCACATTTGCAATTTACTGCCTACTACAACTTGCAGCCATTCTTGAGACATTAACACTTTTCTTTTCTTTATAACCTGTTGCGCATTATGTCTTTGGTCATAGACATCTCTTGCCCAACTCAAGGTAGACCTAAACTTTGAAGGGGTCTTACCACGACCAGCGATCAAGTGATCATGTAAAAACTCCCAGCAATCTGTTATAATCGGCAACGATATCCTGAGATTAACTAAGAAGCAACAGTGAGCTCCTGAGATTAACTAAGAATCCAAGAATGAGCTCCTGAGATTAACTAAGAATCCAAGAATGAGCTCCTGAGATTAACTAAGAATCCAAGAATGAGCTCCTGAGATTAACTAAGAATCCAAGAATGAGCTCCTGAGATTAACTAAGAATCCAAGAGTGAGGTCCTGAGATTAACTAAGAATCCAAGAGTGAGCTCCTGAGATTAAATAAGAATCCAAGAGTGAGCTCCTGAGATTAACTAAGAATCCAAGAATGAGCTCCTGAGATTAACTAAGAATCCAAGAATGAGCTCCTGAGATTAACTAAGAATCCAAGAATGAGCTCCTGAGATTAAATAAGAATCCAAGAATGAGCTCCTGAAATTAACTAAGAATCCAAGAATGAGCTCCTGAGATTAACTAAGAATCCAAGAGTGAGCTCCTGAGATTAATTAAGAATGCAATAGTGAGCTCCTGACAATAACGAAGAATCTAAGAGTGAGTTACTGAGATTAACTAAGAATCTGAAAGTGAACTCCTGAGATTAATTAAGAATCCAAGAGTGAGCTCCTGAGATTAACTAAAAATCCCAAGAGTTAGCTTCAGAGGTTAACTAAGAATCCCAAGAGTGAGCTCCGGAGATTAACTAAGAATCCCAATAGTTATACGGGCGTCACAGGAGACGATCTATCGTGCGATATGTCGTTTGGGGTCACGGTTTTCGTGACGCACATCCGGCATCGCTTGCAACGTCGTCCCGTGTGACACCTATGAGAGTCTGTAAATGATCGCAAATCGGTTACCAATCGCAAATTGTGTACAGGTCGCTCATTTTTAAAAAATCATTTATTCTACTTTGCGCCGGTTGTTCATCGTACCCGGGGTAGCACACATCGCTCCGTGTGACACCCCGGGAACGATGAACACAGCTTACCTGCGTCCCACGGCTCCCGCCGGCTATGCAAAGGGAAGGAGGTGGGCGGGATGTTTACGTCCCGCTCATCTCCGCCCCTCCGCTTCTATTGGCCAGCAGCTGTGTGACGTCACTGTGACGCTGAACGTCCCTCCCCCTTCAGGAAGAGGATGTTCGCCGCCCACAGCGAGGTCGCTCATCAGGTAAGTACATGTGACGGCGGTTTAACGACTTTGTGCGACACGGGCAGCGATTTGCCCGTGACACACAAACGATGAGGGCGGGTATGATCGCTCGTGCAATCGCACGATAGATCGTACCGTGTAAAGCCCGCTTTAGCCTCTGAGATTAACTAACAATCACAAGAGTTAGCTTCTGAAATTAACTAAGAATCTAAGAGTGAGTTACTGAGATTAACTAAGAATTCAAGAGTGAGCTCCTAAGATTAACTAAGAATCCAAGAGTGAGCTCCTGAGATTACCTAAAATCCAAGAGTGAGCTCCTGAGATTAACTAAGAATCCAAGAGTGAGCTCCTGAGATTACCTAAAATCCAAAATTGAGCTCCTGAGATTAACTAAGAATCCAACAGTGAGCTCTTGAGACTAACTAAGAATCCAAGAGTGAGCTCCTGTGATTAACTAAGAATCCAATAGTGAGCTCCTGAAATTAACTAAGACTCCCAAGAATGAGCTCCTGAGAGTAACTAAGATGCCAAGAGTGAGCTCCTGAGATTAACTAAGAATCCAAGAGTGAGCTCCTGACATTAACTAAGAATCTAAGAGTGAGTTACTGAGACTAAAGGTCCAGTCACACTAAGCAACTTACCAGCGATCCCAACAACGATAGGGATCGCTGGTAAGTTGCTAGGAGGTTGCTGGTGAGCTGTCACACTGCGACGCTCCAGCGATCCCACCAGCAACCTGACCTGGCAGGGATCGCTGGAGCGTGGCTACACGAGTTGCTGGTGAGCTCACCAGCAACCAGTGACCAGCCCCCAGTCTCCTAGTTACAGCACACATCAGGTTAATTAACCCGATGTGTGCTGCAGCTAAATGTGCACAGAGCAGGGAGCAGCGCACACTGCTTAGTGCTGGCTCCTTGCTCTCCTAGTTACAGCACACATCGGGTTAATTGCCTGATGTGTGCTGCAGCTATCTGTGCACAGAGCAGGAGCCGGCAGCACAGGCAGTGAGAGCGGAGGAGTCTGGTATCAAAGGTAAATATCGGGTAACCAAGGACAGGGCTTCTTGGTTACCCGATGTTTACATTAGTTACCAGCCTCAGCAGAAGCCGGCTCCTGCTCACTGCACATTAGTTGTTGCTGTCTCGCTGTCACACACAGCGATCTGTGCTTCACAGCAGGACAGCAACAACTAAAAAATGGCCCAGGACATTCAGCAACAACCAACGACCTCACAGCAGGGGCCAGGTTGTTGCTGGATGTCACACACAGCAACATCGCTAGCAACGTCACAAAAGTTGTTCGTTACCAGCGATGTTGCTAGCGATGTTGCTTAGTGTGACGGGGCCTTAACTAAGAATCCAAAAGTGAACTCCTGAGATTAACTAAGAATCCAAGAGTGAGCTCCTGAGATTAACTAGGAATCCAAGAGTGAGTTCCTGAGATTAAGTAAGAATCCAAGAGTGTTATGATCTGGTAACCGTGGACGATCATAAAAAATCCTATTACTCAGGAAAAACAAAACCACAAGAGTAGTTGGAAACTAAGCTAACCGCAATCCCCTATCTATCAGACAATACTAGAAGTAGCAGTGGGATGTTCCTAACACACATAGACACCTCGTCACCGCCTGAGAAACTTGCTACACCTCAAAGATAGAAATAAGGAATCCTAACTTGCCTTGGAGCAGTCCCCAAAGAAATAACAAGCCCCCAACATGCAACAACGGTGATGTAAGAAATCAAAATACACAGATAGAAAATATAGATTAGCAAAGGTGAGGCCCGACTTACTAGATACAACAGGACAGGACAGATAATTGATTGCGGCCAGCAAAAAACCCTGCAAAAAATACCAAACTCCTGATAGGAAAAAATACTAAGACCACACGGTCTCTCCCCCACTATATAAGGTACTCTTGTGCCAGACACTTTAAACAGAACTGCAGATATAATGGTAAGGAACAAAATCACAGAACAAATAATATTCAAGTGCAAATAATCCAATCATGAACAGGGAGCAAGCTCCCTTTCTTGCTGGAGGAACTGCTCTGCTCACAGAAGCAGAAAGACAGATTCTCACATACAAGAAACTAAACACAGAACCAAACGGAAAAAGCAGAAACAACCTTAAGTGCAATTTCAGCAATTAAGCACAGAAACTATCAAACCTATCTGGAGTAGATTCAGGCACAGAAGACATGGGAGGGATTGAAGGGAAAACTCCCAGACATCTTCAGAAGCAGGCAGGAAGCATTATCACCGCCGCCAGGCAGAAAATGCTCTCCTAAATACACTAGGCTGATTTGCAATAGGATTTCCTGGATTCCCAATTAACTCCAACACCTGTCTGGGTCACAGATTCAGACTCAGCTTCATTTCCATTCCTGGCCACCAGAGGGAGCTCAACACCAGCACACACTCAGACGACATTCACAACACAAGAGTGAGCTCCTGAGATTAACTAAAATCCAAGAGTGAGCTCCTGATATTAAGTTAGAATGCAAAAGTGAGCTCTTGAAATGAACTAAAAATCCAAGAGTAAGCTCCTGATATTAACTAAGAATCACAAGAGTTAGCTTCTGAGGTTAAATAAGAATCCCAAGAGTGAGCTCCATAGATTAACTAAACTGCCAAGAGTGAGCTTCTGAGCTTAACTAAGAATACAAGAGTGAGATTCTGAGATTAACTAAGAATCCGAGAGTGAGCTCCTGAGATTAAGTAAGAATCCCAAGAGTGAGGTCCTGAGAATAACTAAGAATCCAAGAGTGAGCTCCTGAGATTCACTAAGAATCCAAGAGTGAGGTCCTCACATTAACTAAGAATTTAAGAGTGAGTTACTGAGATTAACTAAGAATCCATGAGTGAGACACTGAGATTAACAAAGAATCCAAGTGTAATATCCTGAGATTAACTAAGAATCCAAGAGTGAGTTACTAACATTAACTAAGAATCCAAGAGTGAGCTCCTGAGATTACCTAAGAATCTAAAAGTGAGCTCCTGAGATTAACTAAAATCCAAGAGTGAGCTCTTGAGATTAACTAAGAATCTAAGAGTGAGTTACTGAGATTAACTAAGAATCCATGAGTGATGAGCTCCTTAGAATAACTAAGAAATCAAGAGTGAGCTCCATATATTAACTAAGAATCTAAGAGTGATCTCCTGTGGTTAACTACGAATCTAAAAGTGAGCTCCTGAGAATAACTAAGAATCTAAAAGTGAGCTCCTGAGATTAACTAAGAATCCAAGAGTGAGCTCCTGAGATTAACTAAGAATCTAAGCGTGCGCTACTGAGATTATCTAACAATCTAAGCATGAGCTCCTGAGATTAGAATCCATGAGTGAGCTCCTTAGATTAACTAAGAAATCAAGAGTGAGCTCCTGAGATTAACTAAGTATTCAAGAGTGAGCTCCTGAGATTAACTAAGAATCTAAGAGTGAGCTCCTGAGATTAGAATCCATGAGTGAGCTCCTTAGATTAACTAAGAAATCAAGAGTGAGCTCCTGAGATTAACTAAGTATTCAAGAGTGAGCTCCTGAGATTAACTAAGAATCTAAGAGTGAGCTCCTGAGATTAGAATCCATGAGTGAGCTCCTTAGATTAACTAAGAAATCAAGAGTGAGCTCCTGAGATTAACTAAGTATCCAAGAGTGAGCTCCTGACATTAACTAAGAATCCAAGAGTGAGTTCCTGAGATTAACTAAGAATCTAAAAGTGAGCTCCTGAGATTAAGTAAGAATCCAAGAGTGAGTTCCTGAGATTAACTAAGAATCTAAGAGTGAGCTCTTTAGATTAACTAAAAATCCAAGAGTGAGCTCTTTAGATTAACTAAGAAATCAAGAGTGAGCTCATGATATTAACTATCCAAAAGTGAGCTCCTGAGATTAAGAATCCAAGAGTGAGCTCCTGAGATTAAGAATCCAAGAGTGAGCTCCTGAGATTAAAAAAGGATCCAAGAGTGAGCTCCTTAAATTAACTTAGAATCCAAGAATGAGTTTCCTCTGTCTTCTTCTAAGCTCATCTTGGCTACTTTATAATCACTGACCACATCAAAGAAGAGCTAAACTTCGATGAGGTCATAAATCAGAAGGGAGGAGCTCAGTAAAAACAGATAAAAAATTTACAAATCTTCCTTCAAATGGTTCTCACTAATGGACACTCGGTTACCTAATTCTGCAGCCATCAATAAACAATGTAACACAGAGGCTGTAGAAGGTAAACAGTGCGACATTTTTAATGAAACCCAATTACAAACATTAATTTTTGGCCAAAATTCATGCTCTTAATTGAAAGAATAACATTTTCCCTGAAGTTGTCCATATCCTTAATTTAATAGACTATCAGTAATATATGGCTGAGCTGAGTCCTCCAGAGCTTGAGCCTGTCCCTCTTGGCAGCTCAATACTTGATCTTGCAGAGGGTCCTGAGCTGGAGACCCCCATGCTTTTCATATCGAAGAAGGTATAGAAAAATATATTTTAATTTTTATATTCTGACAGGAGCATCAGGTACCGCATAGGTCACCATCTTGTATCTTGCATAGTACGCTTTGGATATTGGCAAAAAAACCTTATTTTAGAGCAAAGAAAGTATTACCCAGGATGTAAAACTTTTCAACTTTTTTTATTTGCAATGTAGTTACAGAGAAAGAAAAGTTTACATTTTTGTTAATTGACACCGGACCACCCCCCTCTGTTTCCTCTCTTGTCTGGTTTCTCAGTACCCTAAATATGCCATAGGTATTTGGTCTCCATCCAATGACATCAGACACAAGAAAACTTCCAGAAGTCCTTGTCTCTGGGAGATTACCTGGGATATTTGCACATTCTTCCAGAAGTCTTGGAGATCTTCCCTTTTCCTTGGATCCTCCACATTCTGGAACAATTGGAAAGTTTTGGAATATCCCAGACCTATGAAGCCTTTTTTGACCTTTGCCATGTGGATCACTTTGCCATGTGGATCACTTAAAGGGAATGCTTCATTGGAAATTGACATTGATTAAATCAGGTTTTTGTCTTAAATGTTTGGGGGGAGGGGGTAGCATTACTGTGCATTTTTTTCTTTCCATATAATAATCTTTATTTAAAATTAGAAATATTACTTTCACACTGTCGACTGGGCCTTTTTTGGACTTTAATCTTATTGTTTCAGGAGAAAACACACATACATTAGCCACAATGGTAAGACCTGTATTGAAGCATCTAATGAGCGTGTTTAAACGAAGGGGGAAAAGGTGAGCTGTGACATCCCCTATTGTGATATCAGCTGTGTCTAAGAGGTATAATTAACAGGTGAAGAAGCTGTGGGAAAAAAAAGCGCAATAGGGTCTTACCCTAATATATATAGGGTGCGATCAATGAGCAGTACTACTCACCAGATGTTGTTGTGAGAGTCACAACTACTGTAAAAGCATGAAAATCCTGATCACGGCAGCAGCAACCCAAGCGGCAGATAGCAGAGAGAGGTAGAGACGGGTTTTTCATATGCTGTGCCAATGATCACCGATCAGAAAGGTTGAATTAATGTATCTTTATTTTGCACAGGTTGACGCGTTTCTGGAGGCTCAGCTCCCTTCCTCAGGACCGTCAGGCACAAGAAAACATCAAATCTCAAATTTGATGTTTTCTTGTGCCTGACGGTCCTGAGGAAGGGAGCTGAGCCTCCAGAAACGCGTCAACCTGTGCAAAATAAAGATACATTAATTCAACCTTTCTGATTGGTGATCATTGGCGCAGCATATGAAAAACCCGTCTCTACCTCTCTCTGCTAAGAGGTATAATTAGTCATAATAATCCTGCCTCTGATGATAAAGAATCTGCTGACAACTCTTCCTGAAAAGACAGGAAATAAGAATATAAAAAATCCCTCGTGGCCAGTTTGAAAATTGCAGGATTAGTTTTAAAAATTACATATAATATAAAAACCTGATTTAAACAGTACGGTAGTTAATTTTTTGATGGCACAATCCCTTTAAGATACACTGATGAGTTTTGTTTTTTACTCGTATGCTGATGTCATCTATTCACAGGCTCCTCCCACTATGACATCACTATATCTATAAATATTCTCTGTGAGGCGACGTTCTTCGCTCTTGCACCTGGTACTGTAGGATAATATGAATCTTTCATACAACATCTTACAAATGTCATCCCTCTTGCGAGTCTGGAGGATTTCCATCTCAGCAGTGAAGACGAAGATTGATGTGAACTACAATACACAATACACATTTGCCATGTCCTTATTAAAGTCAATCATTGTCACAGACGACGACCACTGTGCTGGATCCTCCGAACAAGATTATGAGAGGGCGGCCTGGGGAGGGCTCCCGGCAGGAAATCCGATTACATCATGTTTGAGTTCAGGCCAAGAAGGTCCCCGGAGAGTCTCGGGTCACACACATTCTGATTGAGGGACACAAAGTGATCATTTTTCCATCTGGAAATAAATCTGGAAGCAGAAAATCTGGTGCTTGAGTAACGGCGGAGGGTGAGGAGCCGCAGCCAAGAGCCAACGACATTCAGAAATGTTTTTGAAAAATTTCAACACATTGTTTACCAACAATCATGTATTATAGGCGGAATTTACATTATTATTATTATTATTAGTGTCATTCATGATTGTTATGAAGTTGAGTTCAGGCTAGCATTCTCAGTGACGGGTGCCTGATTGCTGACTGTTTCCATCCATCTTGACGCGTGTTCACTTCCTCATTTCTCTATTATAATATAATATGTCATCTGAGAATATAGAAATTCTATATAATCAAGAAATCCAGCAAATAGACTAAAAAATACAACATAGATGGACGGACAGTATCATTGTGTTTCGGGGGTGTTCCTGGTTGGGACTGGTGTTACACATAAGCGGGTGGTAATTGTTGTGTTTGCGGTCGTTCTTGAGTGGGATTGGTTCGAGAAAAAAATATGATCTTTCCTACAGGAAAAGAGGAAGGAAGAAAGGAAATAATGGGAATTATGAAAGGGACAGAGGAATAAAGGAAAGGAGGAAGAAAAAAAGGAAGGGAGGAAGAAAGAAAGGAAGGAATGGAGGGACTGAAAAAGGAAGGAAGAGAAAGAAAGTGAGATGGAGATAGAAAGGAAACAAGAAAGGGAGGAGAGGAAAGAATGAAAGAAAGAAAGGAAGGCAGAAAGGAATGAAGGAAGAAAGAAAGGGGAGAAGGAAGGAAGAGAAAAAAAGAGAGAGGGAGGAAGAAAGGAAGTAAGAAACGGGGAGGGAGGAAGCAAAGAAAAAGAAAGAAAGAATGGATGGCAGGAAGAGAGGGAGGAAGAAAGAAAGAAGGGGGAGGAAGGAAGCAAGGATGAGAAGCAATTAAAGCAATACAAAATTAAGGAAGGAAGAAAGGAAATAATGGGAATTAAGAAAGGGATAGAGAAATTAAGGAAAGAAGGAAGAAAAAAGGAAAGGAGGAAGAAAGAAAGGGAGGAATGGGGGGATTGAAGAAGGAAAGAAGAGAAAAAGTGAGAGAGAGGAAGAAAGGAAACAAGAAAGGGAGAGAAAGTAAAGAAAGAAAGAAAGGAAGGAAGGCAGAAAGGAAGGAAGGAAGAAAGAAAGGGGAGAAGGAAGGAATGAAGAGGAAAAAAGAGAGAGGGAAGAAGAAAGAATGTAAGAAAGGGGGAGAGAGGAAGGAAAGAAAAAGAAAGAAAGAATGGATGGCAGGAAGAGAGGGAGGAAGAAAGAAAGAGGGGGGAGGAAGGAAGCAAGGATGAGAAGCAATTAAAGCAATACAAAATTAAGGAAGGAAGAAAGGAAATAATGGGAATTAAGAAAGGGATAGAGAAATAAAGGAAAGAAGGAAGAAAAAAGGAAAGGAGGAAGAAAGAAAGGGAGGAATGGAGGGATTGAAGAAGGAAAGAAGAGAAAAAGTGAGAGAGAGGAAGAAAGGAAACAAGAAAGGGAGAGAAAGGAAAGAAAGAAAGAAAGAAAGAAAGAAAGAAAGGAAGGCAGAAAGGAAGGAAGGAAGAAAGAAAGGGGAGAAGGAAGGAATGAAGAGGAAAAAAGAGAGAGGGAGGAAGAAAGAACGTAAGAAAGGGGGAGAGAGGAAGGAAAGAAAAAGAAAGAAAGAATGGATGGCAGGAAGAGAGGGAGGAAGAAAGAAAGAGGGGGGAGGAAGGAAGCAAGGATGAGAAGCTATTAAAGGAAGAAAAAAAGAAATGAAGGAAGAAAGAGAAGGAGGAAAAAAGGAAAGAAGCAAGGGTGAGAGAGGAAGCAAAGAAAGAGGGAAGAAGGAAGAAAGAGAGGAAAAAGGAAGGCAAGCAAGGGTGAGAAAAGTAAGGAAAGAAAGAAAAAGAATGAAGGAAAGGAAGAGAAGGAAAAAAAGAAAGAAATAAAGTGGGCGAAAGGAAGAAAGGGAGGAAAAAAGGAAGGAAGCAAGGGCGAAAGAAAGAAAAGTCAGGAAAGAAAGAGAAGGAAAAAAAGAGAAAGAAAGAGCAAGAAAGAAGAAAGAAAGAGAAAAAGAAAGAAAGGAAAGAAAAGAAAGAAAGTAAAAGAAAGAAAGAAGAGGGAATTTTAAGTGATTTTTTTAATATGATGGAAAGGTTCAGACACGGATCTTTTGGCAGTAGATCTTTTTTTAAATGTTGCACCACACTTCAGGTCTTTCACTTTGTGGTGACCACAAAGATGCACGTTTTGGTCCCAAAAAAACACTGCCTCGGCATGCATTTGTTTGCCGCGTTTTACTGCATTTTTTACTGCGCTTTTGCCCAGTGTGCTTTTAGTCAAATCTATTGACTGGAAGAGCTCAAAAACACTGGCAAAAACGCAGAAAGAATTGACATGCTGCAGTGGTCACCACAAAGACGCAGCCCCAAAAAAAAGCTGCAACTTGAGGACAGGAAAACTGAAATCTCATAGATTTTGCTGGGGAAGTAAATGCAAGCAGAAAAAGCGCAAAAATGCGGAAAAAAACGCAGCGTGCGCAGAAGGCCTAAAGCGGGCTTTACACGCTGCGACATCGGTAACGATATATCGTTGGGGTCAGTGGCGTAACTAGAGTTTGATGGGCCCTGGTGCAAACTTTGGACCGGGGCCCCCCTCCATGTACACAACACTTAGGGTACGGGATAATGATGCTGACACTTGGCTTTTACCCACAGCACCCAGGTTTCCCATGATCTAAAATCCCTCTATCAGCACCCAGCTTTCCCATGCTCTGTCATACATCTTTCCCTCAGCGCCCAGCTTTCCCATATCAGAGCATGGGAAAGCTGGGTGCTGAGAGATGTATAGCAGAGCATGGGAAAGCTGGGTGCTGAGAGATGTATAGCAGAGCATGGGAAAGCTGGGTGCTGAGAGATGTATAGCAGAGCATGGGAAAGCTGGGTGCTGAGAGAAGATGTATAGCAGAGCATGGGAAAGCTGGGTGCTGAGAGATGTATAGCAGAGCATGGGAAAGCTGGGTGCTGAGAGATGTATAGCAGAGCATGGGAAAGCTGGGTGCCGAGAGATGTATAGCAGAGCATGGGAAAGCTGGGTGCTGAGAGCTGTATAGCAGAGCATGGGAAAGCTGGGTGCTGAGAGATGTATAGCAGAGCATGGGAAAGCTGGGTGCTGAGAGCTGTATAGCAGAGCATGGGAAAGCTGGGTGCTGAGAGATGTATAGCAGAGCATGGGAAAGCTGGGTGCTGAGAGATGTATAGCAGAGCATGGGAAAGCTGGGTGCTGAGAGCTGTATAGCAGAGCATGGGAAAGCTGGGTGCTGAGAGATGTATAGCAGAGCATGGGAAAGCTGGGGGCTGAGAGATGTATAGCAGAGCATGGGAAAGCTGGGTGCTGAGAGATGTATAGCAGAGCATGGGAAAGCTGGGTGCTGAGAGATGTATAGCAGAGCATGGGAAAGAGCCCTTTTCCCTCAGCACAAAACATTCCCATCCCATACTTGTATCTTTTTCCTCCCTCGTATATAGTTCTCCAAATACTATAATGGCCCCCACATAGCCTTCCATATAGTATAAAGGGTCCCACATAACCCTTCATATATTAGAATGCACCCCCATAGTCCTCCATGTATTATAATGCATTTCCCATAGTTCTCCATATTTTATACTGCACCAGTCCCCCATGCTTTATAATGCACCCCCACAGACCATGTGTAAGTTAGCCTCCATAGTCCTCCATATATTATAATGTAGCCCCCATAGTCCTATATGTATTATAATGCAGCCCCATAGACCTCCATGTATAATGCGCTGCTATAGTCTATGTATAAGGTGTCCTTCATGTTTATTATGCAGTCCCATAGACCTCCATGTATCATGCAGCCAGCACCCCCAGGCCTCCATGTATTATGCAGCCAGTCCCACCAGGGCCTCCATGTGTCATGCAGCCAGCCCCACCAGGTGTCATGCAGCCAGCCCCACCAGGGCCTCCATGTGTAATGCAGCCAGCTTCCCCCGGGCCTATATGTGTCATGCAGCCAGCCCCCCCAGGGCCTCTATGTGTCATGCAGCCAGCCCCACCAGGGCCTCCATGTGTAATGCAGCCAGCTTCCCCCGGGCCTATATGTGTCATGCAGCCAGCCCCCCCAGGGCCTCTATGTGTCATGCAGCCAGCCCCCACCAGGGCCTCTATGTGTCATGCAGCCAGCCCCCCCAGGGTCTCCATGTGTCATGCAGCCAGCCCCCCCAGGGCCTCCATGTGTCATGCAGCCATCCCCCCCCCAGGTGTCATGCAGCCAGCCCCCCCAGGGCCTCCATGTGTCATGCAGCCAGCCCCCCCCAGGGCCTCCATGTGTCATGCAGCCAGCCCCCCCAGGGCCTCCATGTGTCATGCAGCCAGCCCCCCCAGGGCCTCCATGTGTCATGCAGCCAGCCCCCCCAGGGCCTCCATGTGTCATGCAGCCAGCCCCCCCAGGGCCTCCATGTGTCATGCAGCCAGCCCCCCCAGGGCCTCCATGTGTCATGCAGCCAGCCCCCAGGGCTTCTATGTGTAATGCAGCCTGCCAGCCAGCCCTACCAGGGCCTCCATGTATGATGCAGGCAGCTTCCCCGGGCCTATATGTGTCATGCAGCCAGCAAAATAAAAAAACAAGTACCTCTCAGCTCCTTCTGACCCCTGCGACTGCGGTAGTTATGCCCCTGCCCCCATATGTCACACGCCCTGCTCCCTATACAGCCTGCACCCCCATATCACACACACACCCTGACCCACATATCTCACCCTGCCCGTACCCCAACTTACCCATCTCAAACACTCTGCACCAGGGGCGTAACGACCGCGGTCGCAGCGGTCGCCACTGCGACCGGGCCCGCGGGGTTTTAGGGGCCCGGCAGCCGCTCTGCACAGCCGGCTCCTCTCTGTAACAGAGGAGATGCGCTGTGTAGTGGCCGACTACGCGACCGCCAGGGGGCCGGCCTGTGAGTCAGGGGGCCCGGTGTCAGCAGGGGGCAGAGGGGCCCCCTGACCTGGAGAGACCCACCAGGCGTTTCTGAGCTGCGGCAGAGCAGAAGCGCTCCTGCACAGCAGACGAAATCCATCCTTCCAGGACCTGCGATGATGTCACGCCCATGTGAGTGTGTGGGAGGAGACACAGGATGCCGGGCAGAAAGCATCAGAAGATACGGATTCCTGAAGGAGACATGGACACATGATGACTGGTAATGAGAAAAGAGGGGGCACGAGGGGGAGGGGAGTGCAGGGTGAGTGGCATATGAGGGCTGCAGACTGTGACAGAAGCATGTGAAGGGGTGCAGAGTGTTTGAGAGGGGTAAGTTGGGGTACAGGCAGGGTGAGATATGTGGGGCAGGGTGTGTGACATATGGGGGTGTAGTGTGTGTGCTATGGGGGGTGCAGGCTGTATGGGGAGCAGTGTGTGTGACATATGGGGGCAGGGTCATAACTACCGTGGTTGCAGGGGTCAAAAGGAGAAGAGAGGTACTTGTTTTTTTATTTTGCTGGCTCCATGACACATGGAGGCCTGGGGTGGCTGGCTGCATGACACATGGAGGCCCTGGGGTGGCTGGCTGCATGACACATGGAGGCCTGGAGGGGCCTGGCTGCATGACACATGGAGGCCTGGAGGGGCCTTGCTGCATGACACATGGAGGCCTGGAGGGGCCTGGCTGCATGACATGGAGGCCTGGAGGGTCCTGGCTGCATGACACATGGATGCCTGGAGGGTCCTGGCTGCATGACATGGAGGCCTGAGGGCCTGGCTGCATGACACATGGAGGCCCTGGGGGTGCTGGCTGCATGACACATGGAGGTCTATGGGACTGCATAAAAAACATGAAGGACACCTTATACATGGACTAGGGGTACATTATACATGGAGGAGTATGGG
This sequence comes from Anomaloglossus baeobatrachus, assembly GCF_048569485.1. Taxonomy (NCBI): domain Eukaryota; kingdom Metazoa; phylum Chordata; class Amphibia; order Anura; family Aromobatidae; genus Anomaloglossus; species Anomaloglossus baeobatrachus. The sequence continues at coordinate 233,828,970 of NC_134360.1, read as the reverse complement.
GCTGCATAATACAATATGAAAATTGATGGGGCTGGATTATAATACATATAGGACTATGGGGGCTGCATTATAATATATGGAGGACTATGGAGGCTACCTTATACATGGACTATGGAAGTGCATTATAAAACATGGAGGACTATGTGGTGCAGTATAATATATGGAGAACTATGGGGTGAATTTTAATACATGGAGAACTATGGGAAATGCATTATAATTGAAGGGCTACTTTATACATGGAGGATTATGGGGGTGCATTATAATATATGGAGGGCTATGTATCTGCATTCTAATATATGAAGGGTTATGTGAGACCCTTTATACAATTATTTGGAAGGCTATGTGGGGGCTGTTATAGTATTTTGAGAACTTTATACAGGGGGGACAAAGATACAAGTATGGGATGGAAATGTTTTGTGCTGAGGGAAAAAGGCTCTTTCCCTCAGCAGCCAACTTTCCCATGCTCTGCTATACATCTCTCAGCACCCAGCTTTCCCATGTTCTGATATACATCTCTCAGCACCCAGCTTTCCCATGCTCTGCTATACATCTCTCAGCACCCAGCTTTCCCATGTTCTGATATACATCTCTCAGCACCCAGCTTTCCCATGTTCTGATATACATCTCTCAGCACCCAGCTTTCCCATGTTCTGATATACATCTCTCAGCACCCAGCTTTCCCATGTTCTGATATACATCTCTCAGCACCCAGCTTTCTCATGCTCTGATATGGGAAAGCTGGGTGCTGAGGACAAGATAAATATCAGAACATAGGAAAGCTGGGTGCTGATAGAGGGATTTCAGGGTGCTGTGGGTGAGAGCCAAGTGTCAGCGTCATTATCCTGTACCCCGAGTGTCAGTGTCATTATCCCTTACCCCATACCTCCCAACCGTCCTGGATACAGCGGGACTTTCACGCTTTACGTTGTTTGTCCCGTTGCCACGATCGGGACGGCCGGCTCCCGGGCTCCGCCCACCCACTCTCTCTCCGCCTCCCTGCTTTTCCCTCCTACCATCCCAGTAGACGTGGCATAACAGAGAGGAGCGCTGCCTGTGCTGCTGCTGGTACAGTAAAATCTCCCCAGCGCTGATTTCCCTCCCTCCCCCCCCCTCACCCCCGGCCGGAGCCTCTCTGTGCGGTCGGCCGGCCGCCTGTCTGTGCGGGCGCCCCCCGGCTGCCTGTCTGTGCGGGCGCCCCCCGGCTGCCTGTCTGTGTGGGCGCCCCCCGGCCGCCTGTCTGTGCGGGCGCCCCCCTGCCGCCTGTCTGTGCGGGCGCCCCCCTGCCGCCTGTCTGTGCGGGCGCCCCCCTGCCGCCTGTCTGTGCGGGCGCCCACCTGCCGCCTGTCTGTGCGGGCGCCCCCCTGCCGCCTGTCTGTGCGGGCGCCCCCCTGCCGCCTGTCTGTGAAGGCAACCGGCCACCTCACTGTGTGGGCGACCGGCCGCCTCACTGTGGCTCCCTGCGTGTCCATGCTGGAGGCCCGCCGGCTGCCTGCGTGTCCATGCTGGAGGCCCGCCGGCTGCCTGCGTGTCCATGCTGGAGGCCCGCCGGCTGCCTGCGTGTCCATGCTGGAGGCCCGCCGGCTGCCTGCGTGTCCATGCTGAATGGGTGTGGATGGGGAGTGGATATGGGCGTGACTGTGAAATGGGTGTGGTTAGGGGGCGTGGCCTAAAAATTTGCCGCGGCGCGCTACGCGCGCCGCAAACTTTGTCCTTCTTTTCCTTCTTTAAAACTTGGGAGGTATGCCTTACCCCAAGTGTCTGTGTATGTGGAGGGGGGGCCCAGGTCTAAACTTTGCACCGGGGCCCATCCAACTCTAGTTACGCCACTGCTCTGCACCCTTCACATGCTTCTGTCACAGTCTGCAGCCCTCATATCCCACTCACCCTGCAGCCCCTCCCCTCATGTCCCCTCTTTTCTCATTACCACTCATGTGTTAGAAGTATCTTCTGCTGCTTTCTCCCCGGCATCCTGTGTCTCCTCCCACACAGTCACATGGGCGTGACGTCATCGCAGGTCCTGGTAGGGATGGTTTCCGTCTGCCGTGCAGGAGCACATCTCCTCTGCAGCAGGTCAGGAACGCCTGGTGGCCTCTCCAGGTCAGGGGCCCCTCTGCCCCCCTGCAGACACTGGGCCCCCCTGACTCACAGGCCAGCCCCCTAACGGTCGCGCAGTCGGCCACTACATAGTGGCACTACACATAGGGGCCCGGCAGCCGGCTCTGCAGAGCGGCTGCCGGGCCCCTATAACCCTGCGGGCCCGGTCGCAGTGGCGACCTCTGCGACCGCGATCGTTACGCCCCTGGTTGGGGTCACATCATTAGTGACGCACCTCTGGCGCCGTTACCGACATCGCAGCGTGTAGACCTTAGGAGCGACGATCACCGATCGCAAAAACGTCAAAAATCGTTGATCGGTGACACGTCGCTCCTTTTCATAATGTCGTTACTGCTGCCGGTACGATGTTGTTTGTCGTCCCTGCGGCACCACACATCGCTGTGTGTGACACCGCAGGAACGACAAACATCACCTTACCTGCGTCCACCGGCAATGAGGAAGGAAGGAGGTGGGCGGGATGTTATGTCCCGCTCATCTCCGCCCCTCCGCTTCTATTGGGCAGCCGCTTAGTGACGTCGCTGTGAAGCCGAACGCACCTCCCCCTTGAAGGAGGGATTGTTCGGCAGTCACCGCGACGTCGCCAACCAGGTAAGTGCGTGTGAAGCTGCCGTAGCGATAATGTTCGCTACGGCAGCGAACACACAATATCGCATGTGCGACGGGGTCGGGTGCTATCGCAATTGCTAGTGATGTTGCAGCGTGTAAATCCCGCTTTAGACTTCATCCCCCCATCCAGGCTCCATACATGTCGTTGCCTGTGCACTGTGATAAAAAGCCATGAAATAACCTTGACTTCTCTGGATGCAAGAGTCTGAAAGCTTTTGATGGTAAATCCCTCCAATCCCAACAGGTTGTTCCAGGTGTGTGCAGGGCAGTGATTGGACGCTACGACTCTACTGATACAATATATACCACTAGGAACAAGCAGAGTAGAGGTCACCAAATCTGATGAAATTCAATTGTGCTAGAATTCGTCGATGACCTTATTTTACGTAAATCGCATTGGACCGGGGCAGGGAGGCGGCTCCAGTTTTCTTGATTTTAGTGAATTTAATCAGAAATAAATTGAGTTCTGATAAATGCACATTTTTTTTTTTTTCTAGAAACTCAAAGTTAATTCAATCTTAAATCAATTTGCTCCACTCTAATGCAGATAATATTAATTAATATATCATAATATAATATTTACTCTCTTATATAGCACCATTCCACAGCGCTTTACATGATGTATGTTTTTATGGCCCACAAGTTTTTCGTTTTAATTATAAAAACTTCTAATAAAAGGTGCAGGGCACGAAATATCCTTTTGTTTTAAAAATAAATATATATATTTTTAACCCTTTCATGGCCCCATTTATTCAAAATAGAGGCCATTATTTTGTAAATCAACAAAAATTTGGGTACTGGGAAATCTAAATTTTGGAGAATTGGAATTCGGTTACCCTCGAATCCATTCGCTCGCCTCCAGTATGTTTGTTTTATGGACCTTTTGTATCTCGCAACTTAAAAAAAAAATTCTAAAATTTAATTTTGCGGAATTAGAAGTCATTTTCTTCCTTTGTTTTTTTCCCAACATTTCGTCCTTCTGTATCGATGCTGAGCGGATGACTCCGGCCCCCGGTCTCCGGGTGTTTTCTTTCCGTGCCGCTCTCTCTTTTTACAGTTCAGTAAATATTTTCCTATGTGGCACTTGCCAAACAAAAGAATTTCTGTAGCTGTTAAATCCTCTGACAAATCCCCGTATGGCGCTTCACATAGGGGCCATTGATAAACACATTAAAATTCAGTCCCTGCACCGAGCTCATCTGGTCCATCTCATTGTGGCGCTGAGCGCTGTTTGTAAAGGGCTGAGAGTCTGTCATTCTCCCCTAACCTTGTCTTTGTTAAAGGGATACAATGGGCCTTACGCTCGAGGCCTTACGATCCTGATTAGTAAGTGACAAAGTGTAGAAGCAAATCTACTCAGTCCTTCATAATAAATCTATCACACTCTAATAGAAAGTCATCAATCGTGTCTCATCCCCGAGGGTCGCGGAGCCGGGATGGGAAGTGTGGTCCTCGGGGATTGAGGCAACTGTTATTATTCAATTAGAGTCTTTTCTTCCTAGTTAAAGACCATGATATCATTATCACTTAATGAATACGTATAATTGGATGGAGATTCCAGGTTTGGCTGATGAATACCACTCACTATTCATTCAGCCTCAACTCATTCCCCGACCATTTATTACAAGGGCTTTTGGCTCAAAACCATCAGGGCGACGGGAATTTCAAATTAGCCGAGAATTTTTTTTTCTTTTTGCCTTTTTTATTTTTTATTTTTTTTGATGTGGCGAGACCGCAGGACAACATGAGCTGTCCGGTATGTAAATCAAAGTGGACAGCGAAATATTGTGAGATCGGATGTATCAGTGGGGGCGGCCAAAAGTGGATGAAGGATGTGGGAGACCGGCCAATTACACAATCAGGGGACGGTAGGACAGAATAGATAGAAGAGGGAAGGAGATAAAGAATAGATGGATAGATAGATATAGATAGATAAAGAGATATATATATATAGATAGATAGATAGAGGGATAGATAGATAGATAGAGGGATAGATAGATAGAAAGATAGAGGGATAGATAGAGGGATAGATAGATAGAGGGATAGATAGATAGATAGAGGGATAGCTAGATAGAGGGATAGATAGATAGAGGGATAGATAGAGGGATAGATAGAGGGATAGATAGAGGGATAGATAGATAGATAGATAGATAGATAGATAGATAGATAGATAGAGGGATAGATAGAGGGATAGATAGAGGGATAGATAGATAGATAGATAGATAGATAGATAGATAGATAGATAGAGGGATAGATAGATAGATAGATAGATAGATAGATAGATAGATAGATAGATAGAGGGATAGATAGATAGATAGATAGATAGATAGAGGGATAGATAGATAGATAGATAGATAGATAGATAGATAGATAGAGGGATAGATAGAGGGATAGATAGATAGATAGATAGATAGATAGATAGATAGATAGATAGATAGATAGATAGATAGAGAGATATATATAGATAGATAGATAGATAGATAGATAGAGGGATAGATTGAGGGATAAATAAAGGATAGATAGATAGATAGATAGAGGGATAGATAAAGGATAGATAGATAGATAGATAGATAGATAGATAGATAGATAGAAGGAAAGCTAGATAGATAGATAGATAGAGATAGCGAGATAGAGAAATAGATTGATGATGGATAGATAGATAGATAGATAGATAGATAAGTAGATAAGGGAATAGACAGATAAACAGATAGATAAAGATATAGATAATAGATTGATAGATAGAGAAAGCAATAGATAGATAGATAATATATAGATAGATAAAGAGATAGATAGATAGATAGATAAATTGATGGAAAAAAGATAGATGGATAGATAGATAATAAGATGTGTAGAAGAAAGAAAGAAAAGAAATGGATAGATACAGATTAGATAGATGGATACAATATTGCCATTTCTGACAGACGTTTTAATGTAAATTGGCAGATTAATAGAACATCTATCATTTTAGTCTAAAAATCAATATGGCGTCCGTTCATCATACCGGCACACATGAATATGTGAAGAATGAAGGGTCGGTGACGCAAGGATTAAGTGTTGTATTTTCTTTCACTTTTTTACACAAGAAGAAACCTTGTATGATTAGAAAAGTAACTTTTACCAGAAAGATGGAAAAGAAAATAAAGCTATAATAATAAAAAAGAATATAAGATAATACTGAGACTTGGGTGACTATGGCTACTTTTCGGCGCTGTATGGTGACACTGGAGACTTTTCGGTGCTGTAAGATGACACTGGAGTCTTTTCGGTGTTGTATGGAGCCCCTGGAGTCTTTTCAGCATCGTATAGGGACACTGGAGTCTTTCAAGTCTCTGTATGGTGACACTGGAGTCTTTTCGGTGCTGTATGTTGACTCTGGATTTTTTTCAGCGCTGTATGGTGACATTGGAGTCTTTTTGGCGCTGTATGGTGACACTGGAGTCTTTTCAGAGGTGTATGGTCACACTGGAGTCTTTTTGGTGCTGTATGGTGACTCTTGAGTCATTTCGGGGCTTTATGGTGACACTGGAGTCTTTTTGGCGCAGTATGGTGACACTGGAGTCTTTTCGATGCTGTATGGTGGCACTGGAGTCTTATTGGTGCTGTATGGTGATACTGGAGTCTTTTCTGTGCTGTATGGTGACACTGGAGTCTTTTTGGTGCTGTATGGTGACCCTGGAGTCTTTTCAGAGGTGTATGGTCACACTGGAGTCATTTCGGGACTGTATGGTGACACTGGAGTCTTTTTTTGTGCTGTATGGTGACCCTGGAGTCTTTTCAGAGCTGCATGGTCAGACTAGAGTCTTTTCGACGCTGTATGGTGACACTGGAGTCTTTACAGTTCTGCATAGTGACACTGGAGTCTCTTCGGCACTGTATGGTCACACTGGAGTCTTTTGGGCGCTGTATGGTCACACTCGAGTCTTTTTGGTGCTGTATGGTGACACTGGAGTCTTTTTGGCACTGTAAGATGACACTGGAGTCTTTTCGGTGTTGTATGGAGCCCCTGGAGTCTTTTCAGCACCGTATAGGGACACTGGAGTCTTTCCAGTCTCTGTATGGTTACACTGGAGTCTTTTCGGCACTGTATGGTGTCACTGGAGTCTTTTTGGTGCTGTAAAGTGACACTGGAGTCTTTTTGGCGCTGTATGGTGACTCGGGAGTCTTTCCAGCACTGTATAATGACTCTGGAGAAATTTCAGCGCTGTATGGTGACACTGGAGTCTTTTCAGTGCTGTATGGTGACAGTGGAGTCTTTTCAGAGGTGTATGGTCACACTGCAGTCTTTTTGGTGCTGTATGGGGACACTGGAGCCATTTCGGGGCTGTATGGTGACACTGGAGTCTTTTCGGGGCTGTATGGTGACACTGGAGCCTTTTTGATGCTGTATGGTGACACTGGAGTCTTTCCAGTCTCTGTATGGTGACACTGGAGTCTTTTCGGCACTGTATGGTGTCACTGGAGTCTTTTCGGTGCTGTATGGTGACTCTGGATTCTTTTCAGTGCTGTATGGTGACACTGGAGTTTTTTTGGCGCTGTATGGTGACTCGGGAGTCTTTTCAGCACTGTATAATGACTCTGGAGCCATTTCAGCGCTGTATGGTGACACTGGAGTCTTTTTGGTGCTGTATGGTGACACTGGAGTCTTTTCAGAGGTGTATGGTCACACTGCAGTCTTTTCGGTGCTGTATGGTGACACTGGAGTCATTTCGGGGCTGTATGGTCACACTGGAGTCTTTTTGGTGCTGTATGGTGGCACTGGAGTCTTATTGGTGCTGTATGGTAACACTGGAGTCTTTTCAGCGTTGCATAGTGACACTGGAGTCTTTTCAGTGCTGTACGGTCACACTGGAGTCTTTTGGGCGCTGTATGGTCACACTGGAGTTTTTTTGGCGCTGTGTGGTGACATTGGAGCCTTTTTGACGCTATATGGTGACACTGGAGTCTTTTCGGTGCTGTGTGGTGACACTGGAGTCTTTTCGGTGCTGTGTGGTGAGACTGGAGTATTTTTGGTGCTGTGTGGTGACACTGGAGTATTTTCGGTGCTGTATGGTGACACTGGAGTATTTTCGGTGCTCTATGGTGACACTGGAGTCTTTTTGGCGCTGTATGGTGACACTAAAGTCTTTTCAGCGCTGTATGGTGACACTGGAGTCTTTTCAGCACTGTATGGTGACACTGGAGTCTTTTCGGCACTGTATGGTGACCCTAGAGCTCGGCCGTACTCTGTAACAATGAGGACTATGAAGACAATAGTAAGATGTTTCCTGGGATTGATTTATGGCGCCTGTCGATGACCACAAATGATCGCAGACGTTGATAACATCTGTTGAATCCTCTGTCAGAATGATTACCCAACATATTGTAAAATCATTTAGCCAGTGATTGTGGAAGTGTTCAGTGCAGTCAGGCAATGGCTAAATTATCATAAGCCCTTGTGTAAGTTTCCAAAAATGTATCATTCTAAAGTATAAAACTTTAAAGGGGTATTCTCAATTTTGGAAGTAAATCACTATCAACAGAATATGGGATTACTCCCTAATCACATGGGTCCAATCTCCGACACCGGCACAGAACTGGGGCTCCATAGAGAATCGTATGAATGGAGCAGTAGTTCATCATGTGCAATTCATTTTTAAAGGGATTGCTAGAAATAGGCAAGTCCTGCTCTCCGCTCGACACTACCATAAGGATCAATGGAGTGGCAGTGCACAGGATCAACCACTGCTCCATTCAGCCACGGAGAGCCCTGGTTCTCTGGATGGGTGGGGGTCCCACCAGTCATACCCCCCGCAATTGGGAAGGGTTCCCATATATTATGCATAAGAATTGGGAATCATTTCCAAATGTGAGAATACCCCTTTAAAGTGCAACAATCACCAGGATTTTAATATATAACCTAAAGCCAGTGCTATACTGGCACTATCAGGCTGACTCTATACATACTTTTAGTTGTCTTCTAGAATTTATAGGTTTTGAAACAGAAGCAAGTAAAGTTTTGTAAAATCAGCAGCCTTTCGAATGACAGCAGCTGCAGCAGCTGATAGCTGGGGTGGGTATTCATAGTTATCCCCTCCCCCTGTTATTTATGCTAATTCTATTATAGAATTGATTTACGTTGTGACTAAAAGGACATGTGCCGATGTCATACCCATGTGACCAGAAGGGGCGGGGCCTCAGCCATCAGAAAAATAATGTTGCTTCCTGGTATCAGCTATGTTAGCTCAGGCCGCGCCCCTTCTGGTCACATAGGTATGACATCAGCACAGGTCCTTCTAGTCACAAACTAAATTGATTCTATAATAGAATTAGCTTAAATAACAGGGGGAGGGGATAATTATGAATACGCATGCCAGCTATCAGCTGATCGGCAGCTGCTGTTATTCAAAAGGCTGCTGATTTTACAAACTTTACTTGCTTGTGTTTCAAAACCTATAAATCCAAGCTGACAACTAAAGGTATGTATAGAATCAGCCTGGTTATATACGAAAATCCTGGTGATTGGTGCACTTTAAAGTCCTTTTAAGACAATTCGCTAGTTTGGCTGCTGGTGATTCCGCCCTCATGCACGTAACTGCTCAGCTCATGTGTTGTCAATAGGGAAATACAAAAGAATGGGGCATTCAAATGGCAACTGTGCGTAGCAGTCACTTCCTCAATATTATCTGTTTGGCATGAGCTGGGACCTCTTTGCGCCAAAATTAAAAAATCAATTCTCCATGCTGTTCTGCATAGTCTTAGAATGTGGCCGTATGATGTAAAAATCAAGAACCGTCCTGTAACGAGGGTAGATGACTGGCGGATCCAGGTTCTCATGTTCTCGGTCCCTGTGGACCATTCTTTTAACGCAATCCATTAAATAGTTTTCACCTGAATTCTTGTTTGAAATGTTGCAAGATGTAGATGCACGGATATTTTGTCAAGTTTGGGCATTTCTTTGTCAGCCCTAGACAGCGATGCAAAGTTTTTGAAAAGTGGGCAGATACAGAACAAAGGGGGGTGTCCAAGTACCGCTGACAAATTCATTAAAAGGGGGAGTAAATTGCAGCAGAAATGTGCTCTGAGACTGGAGACATTTCTTATAGAGGTGCAAAGTAACTGAAAGATCCATCAAATCACAAAGAGACGCACACGTCAATGAATTTGACGCATCTTACATTAATGCACTCTTCAACAAGATGGGTTGATAAAATGGTGATAAATCGAGGCCATAATGTTTACCCAAATTATCATGTCCCATTTTCCAAGTACAGTTACCTAAAGCTTTTGCTCTGATTCACCTGATGCTTGAACCAGTTACCTCTAAGATATGCTCTGGTTCACCTGATGCTTGAACCAGTTATTTCTAATATTAGCTCTGGTTCATCTGATGCTTGAACCAGTTACCTCTAATATTTGCTCTGATTCATCTGATGCTTGAACCAGTTACCTCTAATATTTGCTCTGGTTCACCTGATGCTTGAACCAGTTATTTCTAATATTAGCTCTGATTCACCTGATGCTTGAACCAGTTACCTCTAAGATTTGCTCTGGTTCATCTGATGCTTGAACCAGTTACCTCTAAGATTTGCTCTGGTTCACCTGATGCTTGAACCAGTTACCTCTAAGATTTGCTCTGGTTCACCTGATGCTTGAACCAGTTACCTCTAAGATTTGCTCTGGTTCACCTGATGCTTGAACCAGTTACCTCTAATATTTGCTCTGGTTCATCTGATGCTTGAACCAGTTACCTCTAAGATTTGCTCTGATTCATCTGATGCTTGAACCAGTTACCTCTAAGATTTGCTCTGATTCATCTGATGCTTGAACCAGTTACCTCTAAGATTTGCTCTGATTCACCTGATGCTTGAACCAGTTACCTCTAAGATTTGCTCTGGTTCATCTGATGCTTGAACCAGTTACCTCTAAGATTTGCTCTGGTTCATCTGATGCTTGAACCAGTTACCTCTAAGATTTGCTCTGGTTCATCTGATGCTTGAACCAGTTACCTCTAAGATTTGCTCTGGTTCATCTGATGCTTGAACCAGTTACCTCTAAGATTTGCTCTGGTTCATCTGATGCTTGAACCAGTTACCTCCTAAGATTTGCTCTGATTCATCTGATGCTTGAACCAGTTACCTCTAAGATTTGCTCTGATTCACCTGATGCTTGAACCAGTTACCTCTAAGATTTGCTCTGATTCACCTGATGCTTGAACCAGTTACCTCTAAGATTTGCTCTGGTTCATCTGATGCTTGAACCAGTTACCTCTAAGATTTGCTCTGGTTCATCTGATGCTTGAACCAGTTACCTCTAAGATTTGCTCTGATTCACCTGATGCTTGAACCAGTTACCTCTAAGATTTGCTCTGGTTCATCTGATGCTTGAACCAGTTACCTCTAAGATTTGCTCTGGTTCATCTGATGCTTGAACCAGTTACCTCTAAGATTTGCTCTGGTTCACCTGATGCTTGAACCAGTTACCTCTAAGATTTGCTCTGGTTCACCTGATGCTTGAACCAAACTCAAGAGATTCACCTCCACAGACTGTCAAGACTGTAATACCAAACATAGCCTGTGGATGATGGTGGCACAGTTCTTGTGACAAAACAAAAATAGACAAATCTATTTAAAAATTATTTTTTTTCTGATTTGCTTCTATTGCATTTATGTATCTGTGTACAGGTGGAATAAATTTTTCAAATTGTACATTTTAAGACTTTTTGGAATAGATGTTCAATATCAGACAAAACCTATGTGCAGAGATGGCGCTGTTGAATATAAAAAGCATTCTGTGTTTTGGAAATCTGGACAACACCTTTAAAAAACAATCTTTTTCTAGATATATGTGCACAGATCAAGAATATTTAAAAAATAGTTTATTTTAATTTTTGGGGGGTTGAACTAAAATTACAGATACAACCTCTGTACAGTGATGGCAGTGTTTGTGGAAAAGACTTTAAATTTCAAAATTGTGGGACAATCACTTTAGATAAAATAATTGGGGGGGGGGGGGAATTGTGGGGCAATCTCTAGAAAATATAAACTTTTTCTGAATCATGGGAAAATCCCTTTAGAAAAAAATAACGTTTTCCGAATTGGGGGGGCAATCCCTTTAAAAAGAAGTATGTCTTTCAAATTGTGGGGCAATCCCTTTAAAAAAATAAACTTTTTCCAAATTGAGCGGCAATCCCTTTACAAAAAATAAACTTTTTACAAATTGTATGGCAATCCCTTTAGATAAAAATAAAGTTTTCCCAAATTGCGGGGCAATACCTTTAAAAAAAATAAACTTTTCCAACTTGTGGGGCAATCCTTTTACAGAAAAATAAACTTTTTCCAAATTGAACGGCAATCCCTTTACAAAAAATAAACTTTTTCCAAATTGTGGGGCAATATCTTTAAAAAAAAATAATGTTTTCAAAATTATGGGCAATCCCTTTAGAAAAAAATAAACTTTTTTCCGAATTGTGGGGCAATCCCTTTAAAAAAAAGTATGTTTTTCAAATTATGGGGCAATCCCTTTAAAAAAATAAACTTTTTCCGAATTGTGCGGCAATCCTTTTAGAGAAAAATAAACTTTTTCCAAATTGCGGGGCAATATCTTTAAAAAAAAATAAACATTTTCCAAATTGTGGGAAAATCCCTTTACAAAAAATAAACTTTTTCCAAATTGTAGGGCAATCCCTTTAAAAAAAAACAACTTTTTCCAAATTGTGGGGCAATCCTTTTAGAAAAAAAATAAACTTTTTCCAAATTGTGGGGCAATCCTTTTAGAAAAAAAAAAACTTTTTCCAAATTGTGGGGCAATCCCTTTAGAGAAAAAAAACTTTTTACGAATTTTTACTCCATCTATAAATATACCTGTACAGATGGAGTAGAATTTTTTTTTTTTTAAAACAGAATATTTTTACGCTCTTTTCGGGTCTAAACTGCATTACCAGACACAGTCTGTTGTACAGAGGTGGCACTGTTGCTGCAAAAAAAATAAATAAATAAATAAAAAAAAAGAATTTTATTTTCAGTAGACAATCTCTTTCAAATAATAAACTTTTTCAAAACTTTTACTGTTTAGGTGTAGACATTTTTTTGCCACATTTTTAAGCTCCATACAATGTGGTAGGTTTTGGAACAAAAATAATGTAAATATTTATAAATTGACGTAAGGTTTTCCGAGACCCCGGTGCGAGATGCGGCGGTTTGTCAGTATGTTAGGCCACCGCTGCTGCGTTTTTCAAATTTCATTAAGCCGAGGATACACAATATTCTAACAATTACATTGGCTTAATGAAAAGGCCGCTCAATAGAATTCTATTTATCGTGACCACAATAAAATCAGTCTAATCCCCCCGTGAACAATGTACCCTACAAGAAGAGGCCGTGTCCCTCCCACCGGCATTGTTGGGAGTCAATGTACCTTACCTCCTTTGGATCGGCGCTGAACAGACCCCCTCATTAATCCTAGTTAGGAGATGCTGGTAGGCATGTGTCTCATCTCGATGCAGATGGTACGGTGGAAGCTCGTCCGCTCAGTTAGGGAATCGGAGAGAATCACCTCCAGCCTCTCATACATCACTTCAAATTAAATTTACATTAAGTGCTACTCCGTCAGAGCCGGCAGAGGCTGACAACTTTGGAAAATGCGGATGATAATCTATTAAATCCTATTATATACATGTCGGCTAATTTTCCTTAAGCTCATGCATACCAGAGTGAGGGTGAGCTTGAAAAATTAAAGAGTCTTTTACTGGAACAAAAGACTTTCTGAACTGTTGACTTTGGTAAGACTCACTCTGTCAAGGCAAGGAGCCCTTTCCCCCCTAATATTTAGCATTGGAATAATTTTAGCAGACATTTTTTATTTTATTTTTTTAAATGGATTTCAAATGTTTGCATTCTTATATAGAAAAGCTGCAGTGTAAGATACAATTCCATAAATCTAGTTGAATAAATAGAATTAAATTAAAAAAAATATTCGTATATATTTTTTTGGAAATTGACCCTGTGTCAAAAACATTTTAATTTGAAATTTAAGAAGTTTTGAAAAAAATCTAAAAGTTTTATCATCAAGTGGATCTGATTGTTTTAAAATGATATATGTGACCATTGAGGTAAAAGACTCTAACATTATGTTTTGCATCAAAGCATCTAATGAGTGTGTGCAATGATCTTTGTGAGTGAAGGAGGAGGAGGTATGTGTACTGAGGCATCTAATGAGTGTGTGCAATGATCTTTGTGAGTGAAGGAGGAGTAGGTATGCTGTACTGAAGCATCTAATGAGTGTGTGCAATGATCTTTGTGAGTGAAGGAGGAGTAGGTATGCTGTACTGAAGCATCTAATGAGTGTGTGCAATGATCTTTGTGAGTGAAGGAGGAGGAGGTATGTGTACTGAGGCATCTAATGAGTGTGTGCAATGATCTTTGTGAGTGAAGGAGGAGTAGGTATGCTGTACTGAAGCATCTAATGAGTGTGTGCAATGATCTTTGTGAGTGAAGGAGGAGTAGGTATGCTGTACTGAAGCATCTAATGAGTGTGTGCAATGATCTTTGTGAGTGAAGGAGGAGGAGGTATGATGTACTGAAGCATCTAATGAGTGTGTGCAATGATCTTTGTAAAGGAACGAAGAGCAGGGTTGGCTGCGAACAAAGTAAAAAAAAAAGGGAAACCCTGTGTCTAGGGAAGGGGAAGATGGTGACCCCTGTACAAACCTACCACTGGTCCCTGGGGTCCTTCACCACCCTAGATAGGTTCTGCACCTATGCGCCGAGCCGGATACCTGACCCTAGGTATCCCTAGTGCTGGACCCTAAATTGGGAACCGGTGGGAAGAGCTCTTCGTCAACCCCACTAAACACTATAGATAATGGAAGAAGGACACACAGGGGGAAAATGCATGAAATACTGATCAGATGACACAGGTAGAAGTTCAGCAACCTTTTCAGCAACAATGCTGCAGATGAGTACAAGCCACCTGCTTGCAACCAGAGCTCGAATGAACTGAATAATATCACCAGCACCAGTCCAAGGAAGGAAGGGATATTTAAGCACCAAGAGAATACTGATGATCAACAGGTGGGTGGAATGTGAGCTCCTGCTGGGTCCAAAATGGGAGAGATGAATACAGTAGGAAAGCTACTTATACCAATGAATACTGACAGCAGGAACAATGGAAAGTCAGGGAGCATTCTGCACAGACTAACGCTGTGACCTTCTATGGCCAGAAACCACATGATTGTCTCTCACACATGATACACTCGTGACAACATCATTGTCTATTGTGATAGGTGGATCCTGTGTTATCAGTTGTGCACAGAGATGTTACCTGTTATTGTAATCCTGCCTCTGATGATAAGGAAACTCCTGAAAAATGCTTCCTAAAACAAAAGGAAATATGTAAAAAAAAAAAAGCATCAGTGGCCAGTATGATAATCGTAAGATTTACTAATTTTCTTTTTAATAAAGATCATAATATGAACCAACACATTTCCATATATTAAAACAAATAAAAAAAATGTAACTCAAAAGCAAGATTTAAATAGCAGGTCATGTGATTTTCTAATGATCGCTTCCCTTTATAGAGGGTCTCAGCTTTGGATATTCGCTATGTCTGAAAGGGTCCATTAAGAAGAAACAGGTCTCAAAATGTGAAGCTGTTGGGACACAAGCGATCAGCTGTGATTTGTGGGGAAACCGAGCAGTAATTGTTTATCTTCTCTGCAGCGCCACTACAGGGCAAATCAGGCATTACACATTATTATTTCAAAATGATACATTGTCTGTGTTATGCAGAACAGGACAGATCTTCCAGAGATAGAGTCATTCTTCATAGCCCTCCCCCCACTGTGACCAAAAGATGAGGGTCCAAATCACTTATGGAGCTACTACTTGCTACAACATCTATACTTGGGATAGTCATTATCCGCAATATAAATTGTGTAACTCATTATATATATATACAGCACCTTTACCCTCAGTTTCGGTAGCGAGGCAGTGATGGTGTTGGAGGTGTTTGGGATCATTGTCATGTTAAAATATATATGAAGGGAGGGGATCCTGCTCTGCTTCAGTATGCAGGGCCGGATTAAGGTTGGTGGGGGCCCCTGGGCAGAAAATCTGGTGGGGGCCTCATAACGTTAACATTTTTAGCCATAACAGTAGAGCGCGAACCGTAGCATTTAGATATAAATCCAATGAACATTTATCTAAGGCTAGTTTCACACTACGTCTTTTTAACATCCGCTGAAAACGTTTTTTTAGCGGAAGTACGGATCCTGCTTTTACAGCAAATAACGTATGCAAACGCATATGTTATTTTGCAGGATCCTGCACTGGATGTTTAGGGGCGGGCATTGGAGTCATGTGATCGGGAGTGAGGGGAGCTAGACTAGGAGCCGGCTTCTGACAGCTGCAGACGCTGGTAACCAAGGTAAACATCGGCCTTGGATACCCGATATTTATCTTGGTTACGAGTGTCTGCAGCTGCTAGGAGCAGGGCTGCCTGCACGCGTAACCAACGTAAACATCGGGTAACTAAGAGAAGTGGTTACGCGATATTTACCTTGGTTCCGAGTGTCCGCAGCTCTCAGGTGGGAGAGAGAGGAAGGGGGAAAGACAGAGATAGAGAGAGAGAGGGTGAGGGAGGGAGTAGAGAGATAGACAGATCACGCGAGACTGGTTCTGGGCATGCTCAGTACTTTCTGGGCATGCTCAGTACAAAAGCAGGATCCTGTCTATCAGCACGCCAGCGTTCACCTGCGTTTGCGTGCGTTATAGTCAGGATCCAGCAATTTGCAGTATTTGGACGGAGCTCAAAAACGCTACAAGTAGTGTGGCGCCCCTGACCTGGTCAGGCACCACTGAGTACTGCACCCATGCTGGGGACAGTACAATACAGGTAATCCAGATGGCTGACAGGGGTGTGGAACACAGGCGCATAGTGATCAGGTCTCACACATGTACCTTTGAGAGGACCCCTGGGGATCCCAGGAGGGGGCAAAGCCTATACCTCCACTGGAATAGTGGCAGGGGGCCAAAAGCCTCCATCTCCTCTCAAGGGGTGTGGTGGAGAGTCTGGTTGCTAGGTGGCGTAGGCAAGAACAGGAGAGGAGGAGCAGTGAGTCAGTTAGAGGAGAACTCCATAGGGCTCAGTGAGGAGCAGACCTGTGGGGCTGTTGCTGTCTAACAGCGTCCGCGCAGTGGCTACTGACGGGGGAGAACGGTCAACTAGGAGTGCTACCCGAAATCCATCTTCAGCTAAAGAGAGGGCACGGAGTGGGAAGTAAGGAGACTGCTAGAGAGTACCAGGCCCAAACGGGTGGCAGATCCCGAAGCGGAGATAGATCCAGCTTTCTTTTGCTAAACCTGCCGGTGTGGGGCTCTCAAAGCCCACACCACATCACCACAAAAGCCGCAGCCACGTAGCCACAGTTAGGGCCCATAGGTCACAGGAGGCAAGCAGCTGGAGTGGCCTGGTCCAGGCGACAAGCACACGGCAAACGAAGGGGAGAGAGGCTGCAGCATCTTCCCTGGGTGACCTCCATAGGGACTCAAAGTCGGGGTTACTCCAAACACAAAAAGGGCTAAGGAAGGCGAGTTGGTAGTCACCCTCATAAAGTCAGCCTGAAGGATACCTGGTTCCCACCTGGTTCATCTCAGCTACGCCCGGGCTACTCACCCTGCCATCAAATGTGAGTAAAGCCCTT
Organism: Anomaloglossus baeobatrachus; assembly: GCF_048569485.1. Lineage (NCBI taxonomy): Eukaryota > Metazoa > Chordata > Amphibia > Anura > Aromobatidae > Anomaloglossus > Anomaloglossus baeobatrachus. Next base: position 233,811,572 of record NC_134360.1, on the reverse strand, counting down.
GAAAGACATTTCTGCCTGTGTGAGTCATTCTGCGACTTGTAGTACTACGCACCTACACAGGGCCCTGGGGCTTGCCTCACTCTCAGGAGGCTACTACATCCGACTGCACCCACCATCAGCCCCAGGCACCCTTAACCTGCAGTGGCGGTCCCCACTGACCGCAAATCTGAGAGTGGCGTCACGACAAACGACTAGAAGAAGATCTCCTACCTGTGACCAGATCCAGCTGAGTGGAGTCCCTGAAGGTAATGCACCGACACATCACTGGTGGGGCTTCACATCTGGCGTCACGAACAGGATAAGGACTAGACCTGTTCAGACAGGTGACCATGTGCCTGGGCGGTCCGCTTGAAAAATTGGAAGCGCCGCCATATTGCCACCATGAAAAGCGCGCTGAAAAACAACAGCAGCCCGCGCTGGAAGAAGTTACCGCCCACGAAGAGGTGTGGCTACCCAGAGATCCCCTGCAGAGTTCTGACCTTGCCAGCTATGAGAGTGGAAGCGTCCAGAGACGGCGGGAAGGAAAGAGAGCCACAAGCCTGCTGCTGGGAGAGGAGCTGCTGAAAGAGGCAGAGCAGAAACTGAACAGCTTGCTATCAGAGGCAACGGCGAGTCCACAGCTGGAGAGTCGTGCAGAAGACGGCGCAGAAGAAATGGCGTCTGACCGCAGGAACCCAGAACCAGGCTCCGCTGCCTGGTGGTATCGGGAGCTGGCCCAGTTCTGTGACCGACTGGAGACCCGGGTTGTGGAGCAGATCCGGGAAGAACGAATGGAAATGCTGGAGATGACCGCGGCGGTTCGGGCCTATGAAAGGAGAGCCGCGCGCCGAGTGCCAGACAGGACGGCGACGACGCAGACCCCGATGCTGCCACCGGTGGGTGAGTCGAGTGATGCCCCGGCCAGCGCAAGTGCCCCGACCCCTGCTGCCACGTCCGCGGTCCCCGAAGAGGCGTCCGGTGCGGCGACGCTGAAGCAGGCCGCAGCCACGCCAGGTGCGGCCCTCCAAGCCCCAGCGGCCGCAGCGATGCCCTGCTCGGCCCACCAAGACCCGGTCCCTGCAGCAACGCCCAGCCCGGCCCGCAAAGAACCGGCTGCCACCGCGACCCTCATCCGCGCCGCAGGTGTGACGCTGACCCAGGCCGCCGCCCTGCTAGGCCCGGCCCGCCGAGACCCCACCGCCGCAGCAACGCTCGTCCGCGCCGCAAGTGAGGTGCTGAACCAGGCCGCAGCCACGCCAGGCGCGGCCCGCCAAGCCCAGACTGCTGCAGCGACGTCCAGCCCAGCCTGCACAGAGCCCCCTGCAACAGCGACATTGATCCAGGCCGCCGCCATGCCAGGCCCGGCCCGCCAAGACCAGGCCGCCGCCATGCCAGGCGCGGCCCGCCAAGACCAGGCCGCCGCCATGCCAGGCGCGGCCCGCCAAGACCAGGCCGCCGCCATGCCAGGCGCGGCCCGCCAAGACCAGGCCGCCGCCATGCCAGGCCCGGCCCGCCAAGACCAGGCCGCCGCCATGCCAGGCGCGGCCCGCCAAGAAAAGATTACCTCATCATTTACCCCGGCCTGCAAGGCCAGAGCAGACACTGCTCCCCAGTCCACGGAGGTCCCTGATAGGAAGCCCACGCTGGGAGAGAACTCCACATACTGGCAGCTGAAGGCCGACATGGAGGCCAAGTTTCCGCAGTGGTTGGTGGATCAGTACCTGCGCCCTCCGCGCACCCCCAAGGAGATTCAGGCAGCCCCTGCAGCCGCGCCAGAGAGTCCACCGCCCGGACCAGCTGAGGACCACTCATCCCCAGCGCTGCCACAACCAGAGTGCAGCGAAGAACTAAGGGGGAGAGGAGGCCAGGAAGCTGAGGAGCTGACTCCGGAGCCACCGGCAGTGGATCTATACTCAGAGCCGGAGATGTTACCCTATTCCCGTTGGGATGAGGAGGACTTGACACCGTCTGCTGACGAAGATCAGCCCAGAAACCTCACCTGGGGCCCTGCAGGCATTGAAGTACCAGCACGGCAGAACCCAGCCCGCAAGACAAGGCGTCGCAGCAGAAACCAGTTGTCCCCTGCACCACAGTGCTCACCCTGCCATCAAATGTGAGTAAAGCCCTTGAAAGACATTTCTGCCTGTGTGAGTCATTCTGCGACTTGTAGTACTACGCACCTACACAGGGCCCTGGGGCTTGCCTCACTCTCAGGAGGCTACTACATCCGACTGCACCCACCATCAGCCCCAGGCACCCTTAACCTGCAGTGGCGGTCCCCACTGACCGCAAATCTGAGAGTGGCGTCACGACAAACGACTAGAAGAAGATCTCCTACCTGTGACCAGATCCAGCTGAGTGGAGTCCCTGAAGGTAATGCACCGACACATCACTGGTGGGGCTTCACAGTAGCGTTTTTGAAACATGTTAAAAAACTGCAAGTCACTGGATCCTCACTATAACGCACGCAAACGCAGGTGAACACATGTTAACGCGAGTCCATTGCAAATGCATTGAAATGAAAACGCATTTGCACTGGATCCGCTTGTCCGCTAAAATAACGTTAAGGACGGATGTTAAAAAGACGTAGTGTGAAACCAGCCTTATCCTGTTCTGCCACATTCAGATTTACAGTACTACAATACAGACACAGTCCAGGATCACTCACAGCCGTCACTAATACTGTTAAGGTGAACTCTTAATCAGAGATCACTAGTTGCCTACTGCCTGGCCGAATTGATATGGGCCAAGTGCATGCGTAAAAGAATCCACACCAGACACAGTCGGATGTGTAATCTCTTCTTGGTCACAGTAGAAAAGGCACCAAAACAGACAGAGGAGACTCATGCGTCCTCTTGATATAGGCTAGGGGCGTACACAAGTTCAGATATGCATATTTAGTGGGACAGTTCATGGGCTAGCGAATGGGGAGATCCGCGTTGCTGTTGATGGGCGGGTCTGACTCCAGTGGATGAAACCATGACGATGGGAGGGACGTCAGCTGGTGCATCCATGCTGATGGTTTGGTCTGTGATTTCCAGCTTGACCAGTCTTCCCTTATATGGAGGTCTTCTTTCATCTGGACATTCCTTGCATTCCAAGCAAGGTGTGGATAACAGGAAATAGCGGCCATCTTTATATCTGTGTCATTTATATGATCTGAAACCTGAATTATGTAAGGCAAAACGATATATTTCCCACAATCCCTTATCAAGAGGTTAATTAAGTATTTAATCTTATGGCTCTTCTCAACAATACAGATACAGTCCAGGATCACTCACAGCCGTCACTCATACACACAGTACAATACAGATACAGTCCAGGATCACTCACAGCCGTCACTCATACACACAGTACAATGCAGATACAGTCCAGGATCACTCACAGCCATCACTCATACACACAGTACAATACAGATACAGTCCAGGATCACTCACAGCCATCACTCATACACACAGTACAATACAGATACAGTCCAGGATCACTCACAGCCATCACTCATACACACAGTACAATACAGATACAGTCCAGGATCACTCACAGCCATCACTCATACACACAGTACAATACAGATACAGTCCAGGATCACTCACAGCCATCACTCATACACACAGTACAATACAGATACAGTCCAGGATCACTCACAGCCGTCACTTATACACAGAAAGTAGAGTTAGGCTATGTGCGCACGTTGCGTTTGTCTCTGCAGAAATTTCTGCAGCAATTTGAACAGCACACGTGCGCTTCAAATCGCTACGGAAAGAGTCCGTAATGAAAAGCCAATTTCATGCGCTCTGAGTGCAGCCCCTCCCATAGACAGAGCGGGGGCTGCATCCAAAGCACATGAAAGAAGTGACATGTCACTTCTTAGAACGCAGCGCTTCAGGCAGCAGCCGAATCGCTGCGCTCTAATACACCACGTGTGCACGGCTCCTGCATAATCTTCATAGATTGTGCTGGGGATGCAGGACGCATGCAGTTACGCTGCACTACAAAGCGCAGCGTAACTGCATGCAAATACGCAACGTGCGTACAGAACCTTACTCACATATTTTTTATTGATCCCAATGTTAAGGCAGCCCGGGCCGGCTCCAGGTCTTTGTGGCCTCCGGGTGAAAGAGTCTCAGTGGACCTCATCCACACACAGACACGCACACACACATACAGGCATACGTATATATACATATTTGAAGACAAATTCAGAAAAATACATATAAACAGACAAATATATGCAGTCATATACACTGACATACATGCAGACACAGACGCATTAGGGCTCATGCGCACGTTGCGTAATTCCATACATTTACGCTGCGTATAGCACTGCAGTGTAAATGCATACGTCCTGCGTCCCCAGCACAATCTATGTAGATTGCGCATGATACGTGCGCACGTTGTTTTTATCAACGCAGCGATTTGGGTGCTAAAATGTTGACCCAAATCTGTGAGTTCATAAAATGAGCATGTCAATTATTCCGTGCGCTATGGATGCGGCTCCCGCTCTGTCTATGGTGGAGGCAGCAGCCAGAGCGCATGAAAGCGGCATTTTTTGTAAAGAAAAACTGCATCCATTATGCAGTGTTTCTGCAGCGATTTGACGTGCACATGTGCTGCCAAATCGCTGCAGAATATTCAGCAGTTACGTGCGCATGAGCCTTTACAGGTATTAATATGGGGAAATCGCCAGCAGCCTCACTCACCTCTCCCGCTTGTTTCCGTCCAGCTCCTTTAGGACATGTGGCTGTGTTTCACGATGGCTGTCACTAACAGACATGACTGTACACTGACAGCACTGCTGTATATACATCACAGGAGGGGCTGGGGGCTACAATATATACATTACAGGAGGGGCAGGGGGCATAGACGTTACTGGAGTGGCAAACAGCTCTGGTGGTGTACTCATTACTGGGATGGGTGACATAGCGCTCTGGGGGACCCATATAGTTCTGGGGGGGCCGCACAGACTGCTTCTTAAACACACAGCTCTGACACACACACAGCTCTGACACACACACACAGCTCTGACACACACACACACACACACACAGCTCTGACACACACACACACACACAGCTCTGACACACACACACAGCTCTGACACACAAATCTCTGACACACACAAATCTCTGACACACACACATCTCTGACACACACACACAGCTCTAACACACAGCTCTGACACACACAGCTCTGACACACACACACACAGCTCTGACACACACACACACAGCTCTGACACACACACACACAGCTCTGACACACACACAGCTCTGACACACACACATTTCTGACACACACACACAGCTCTGACACACACACACAGCTCTGACACACACAGCTCTGACACACACAGCTCTGACACACACACACACACACACACAGCTCTGACACCCACACACAGCTCTGACACACACAGCTCTGACACACACACACATCTCTGACACACATACACACACACATCTCTGACACACATACATCTCTGACACACATACACACACAGCTCTGACACACATACACAGCTCTGACACACACAGCTCTGACACACACAGCTCTGACACACACACAGCTCTGACACACACGCACACAGCTCTGACACACACAATGCACCCACCCATCACCCCCTACACACACAATGCACCCCCCTTTACCGCCTACACACACACACACACACACACAATGCACCCCCCATCACCCCTACACACACACACAATGCACCCCCCTTTACCCCTACACACACACACACACACACACAAAATGCACCCCCCATCACCCCCTACACACACACAATGCACCCCCTTTTACCTCTACACACACACACACACAAAATGCACCCCCCATCACCCCCTACACACACAATGCACCCCCCTTTACCTCTACACACACAATGCACCCCCCATCACCCCCTACACACACACACACACACACACACACACAAACACACACACAATGGATCCCCCATCACCCCCTACACACACAATGCACCCTACAAACAAACACACACACACACACACAATGTACCCCCCCATCACCCCCTACACACACACACACACACTCAAATACAATGCACCCACTATTCCTCCCTACACACACACACAAATACAATGCACCCCCCATAACTCCCCCCACACAAAACACATACAATGCACCCACCCATCACCCCCTACACACACACACACACACAATGCACCCACCCATCACCTCCTACACACACACAATGCACCCCCCATCACCTCTACACACACACAATGCACCCCCCCACACACAATAGAATGCAACCCTCATCACCCCCTACACACACAAATCACACTGCCCCATCCCTACACACTCCTCCCTCCCCCCCTCCCTCGGAATACAGTGCTCCTCCTCTGCCTGCCACAAAGCTGTGTTCCACTTCCTTCACAGATGTTCCCCGTTATGTGTCCTCAGCCCCTCCCCACTCATCATCATTAATTAAACCTGTCTCTTCGGCTCCTTCATGGAGCGCTTACCATCTGATGTCCCGTGTGCCGGCGCCCGCAGCACTGTGATGACGTCAGCAAGGTGCTGATCTCATCACGTTGCTGCACGTCGGGGGCGGGGCCCAGTCCCGGCGCGCTGTTCAAATGTATTTACGTCTGAAAGACGCAAATACATTTGAATAGGAAGAAAGAGGAAGCTGCGAGCACCGGCTCCGCTGCGCTCCTCTACATTGTGTGCATGCCGGGCACACAGCACACAACAGAGCCGGCACAGCACAGCGCTGCCTCCTGCTCCTGCTGCAGCTAGTGTGTCGGGCCTGCATGCACACACTGCGGAGGAGCGTGGCTGCACATACAGCGGCCCATTACACCGTGCCCCTGCTTCTAGGGGGGGGGGGCAGGTGCCCCCCCGCCCCTCGCTGGGTACGCCCATGACGGCCGCAGCACATAGCAGGGAGCTCATTGGCACACCTCTGACCCCGGAAGTGCAAGCGCTGGTACTTCCGGGGTCATTCAGTGTCCTGTGCCCGCAGTTTGTTTTTGCGTCTTAAAGACGCAGATACAAATAAATGCCGGTGCACCGCCCTCCCCCTCCGAAAACACAGCTGACTTATTAGACTGTCTTTATGGGGGGGAGAGGGTGTGAAGAAAAAAAAAATGCTGACAAGTATGGCCCTGGTGGTGGGGGCCCCCTTAGAGGCTCTTTTGGTGGGGGCTCCTGGGCTGGAGCCCTGCCTGCCCCGCCTATAATCCGGCCCTGTCAGTATGTCACAAGACATGTTGGCATTCATGGTTTTCTCACTGATCTGTAGCTCCCCGCAGCTCACAGCACTCATGCAGGCCCAAACTATGATCCTCCACCACCATGCCTGACTGTAGGCAGGACGCACTTGTCTTTGTCCTCCTCACCTGGAGTCGCCACACACGCTGACACCATCTGAACCAAATAAGTTTATCTTGGTCTTGTCAGATCACAGAACGGTTCCAGTAATCCATGTCCTTAGTCTGCTTGTCATCTGCAAACTGCAGCTTTCTTGGGCATCATTTTTAGTAGAGGCTTCCTTCTGGGACAACAGTCATGCAGACCAATGTGGTGCAGTGTGCGGCATATGGTCTGAGCACTGACAGACAGACGCCCCACCCCTGTAACCTCTGCAGTATGAGGTGTATGGTTTGAGCCCTGACAGGCAGCTCCCACCCCTGTAACCTCTGCAGTGTGTGCCATATGGTCTGAGCACTGAGAACCGGACCCCCACCCCTGTAACCTCTGCAATGTGCGGCGTATGGACTGATCACTGACAGGCAGACCCCCACCCCTGTAACCTCTGCAATGTGCAGCGTATGGACTGAGCACTGACAGGCGGACCCCCACCCCTGTAACCTCTGCAGTATGAGGTGTATGGTCTGAGCACTGACAGGCGGACCCCCCATCCCTGTAATCTCTGCAGTGTGCGGTGTATTGTCTAAGCACTGACAGGCTGCCCACCACCACCCCTGTAACTTCTGCAGTGTGCGGCGTATGGTCTGAGCACTGACAGACGGACTCCCACCCCTGTAACTTCTGCAGTGTGGGGTGTATGGTCTGAGCACTGACTGGCAGCCCCCCCACCAATGTATCCTCTGCAGTGTGGGGTGTATGGTCTGACCACTGACAGGTGGACCCCCACCCCTGTAACCTCTGCAGTGTGTGGTGTATGGTCTGAGCATTGACAGGCGGACCCCCCCACGCTGGTAACCTCAGCAGCAATGCTGGCAACACTCATATGTCTATTCTGAAAAGACGACCTGTGGATATGACACTGAGCTCGTGCACTCAGCTTCTGTGCCCATGGTGAGGCCTGTTCTGAGTGGAACCTGTCTGGTTATACCACTGTATGGTCTTGGCCACCGTGCTGCAGCGCAGTGTCAGGGTGGTGACAATCTTATAGCCTCGGCCATTTATAGGTAGAGTAACAATTCTTTTTTTCAGATCCTCAGAGAATTCTTTACCATTATGAGAGAGTGTGGGAGCAATAACACCAAATGTAACACACCTGCTCCCCATTCCCACCTGACACCTTGTAACACTAATGAGTCACGTGTCATATATATACATATATATGTATATATATATATATATATATATACTAAGAATGTGCTTTTCTTTAAAAGATAGGGAAATATCTAGGTGACCCTAAACTTTTGAACTGTAGTGCATATATATATATATATATATATAGAGAGAGAGAGAGATAGAGAGAGAGAGAAAGGCATAAATGTGATAAAATTGTGGCTTCCTGCACCCACCATTAGGGGGAGCTAAATAATTTACTGGATGCCTTTCTATCATTGAAATCAACTAAAAAGTATGCAGTGAGCCCCTGAGCTCCACCCAGTGGTAGTTGAAGGCAGTTGGAATTTCGATGGCTATACACATATATTAAAGTGGTTTCTAGGCTGGCTATATTTCTGCAGTAACACCATGTGGCTGTAGATTGGTGAATCCTGACAGTGTGCATTATAAAAGATGATACTCTAGCCTGTCCGTGATTGTAAGTAGACAAATTGTGTATGGGCGGTCACTTGGTTTGGCAATAATGGAGAATCCTGACAGTGAGAATAGTGCATACTGTTCAGGATTCACCAATTTGCAGTCACATAGAGAGCAGAAATGTAACTGAAGTATGGAAAACCCATTTAAAGAAGACCTGTGACCAGGTTATAAGTGGACAGTTTTTGCTTTTATTTTATTCTCGCTCTCCTGGGTATCTCAGTTTTTGTTGTTTTTTTATTTTTTTTAAATCCAACATACGATTCCAGAGATATGGGCCTTTAGTGCTGATTTTTATGGTCTTTAACAAGGGGGTGTGGCTCACAGGGTAATAATGGAAAGCAGACACACCCCAGAGGAGCCTGTGAAACGAGTCCGGTTAGTAAAGACCATAAAAATTGGCACCAAATAAAAAGATCCATATCTCTGGAAAGAAAAAGAATAATTAAAACTCAAGGGAGCAACAGAATAAAATAAAGTAAAACATTGAACACTTCTTACCTGGTGGTGACAGGTTCTCTTTATGACATTCAAATAACAGAATACCATTAGTGTATCCCAATGTATTCAGATACTAGATAGAAGGGTTCTTTATTGCCTCTTGAAAATTCGCAGTCTCCAAAACAGATCCTCGCCCCTCCGCCCTCACCAGAGCCCTCACCAGATGCTGCTCGGCTCACACCCATCATGTTGTTAATTAAAGTTCAAAACTAAAAGAGTCAATAAAGATGGAAAACACAAATTAAGGCATAATCCATTGCTTATCCTCTCTGATGACATTTGCTCTTCGCACTCGCTCTCTGTAAGTGTTTGTTGTTTCTATGAATCCGGCATTCTAGGAAAACAAGTTTCCGTGCAGTCATCTGACAGAGCGGCCGTCGTTAGCCCCTCCACAGCTTTCGGTAATCGGTGGGGAACACAATTGTGTCTATTTACATCTGACCACAGGAAGGACACGCCGCGAAACCAAGCAGCACAAACACAAGTCACATTTTGGATAAATATAATTACGTTCATGTGGTCATCGGCTAATTGGAAGACGTAAGATGCCTAATTCCGTGCTACAAAAAAATCTTTTTTTCCCCCCGTTAGCATCGTCGAGCTCATTAGATATTCCCCGGAAAATTCTCTTAAGTAATTAGGTTTTAAAAAGGATTTTCAACAGCTCTATGGTTCCAGTATGTGACTCTGTCCACCATCTCTGGTCTTCCAGTTACTAGGTCATTTCAAATTTTTGTTTATTTTTGAATGTTTATATTTTGGAATTCTTTTATTTTTTTATTGCTTTTTATACTTGTATTTTTTTGGATTTTAGTTTTATTAATGCACTTAAACTCAATGACTACTGATGATTAAATATTAATATCTACAGAAAAGGAAATCCGAGAGAAGCAATCGAGTGGTGTTCTGGTAATTCTCCCAGAGTGGGACTACAAGTGTTTATATAAATATCCATTTAATTTTTTAAGGCTTACTTTTAACATACGTATTAATTGCTTCTGTAAACTGCTCCCTTGCCGGAGACGATCCCAAAGTTTCTTCAGTAGGACACACGTGCCAAAAATCAAGAAGAAGAATCTGGAAACAAATGTATTGTATTATCATCCAATAATAAGACACCTTAAAGAGGACCAACCACCAGGATTTTCCTATATGAACTAAAGCCAGGGCTATACTGCCATTATCAGGCTGATTCTATACATACCTTTAGTTGTGAGATCGGATGTATAGTTTCTGAAATATAGGCAAGTAAAGTTTGTGAAATGTTATTTGATGAGAGGTGCAATGGAATATCTAATAGGTGGATTGGGTTTTGCTAGTTATTACCGCCCCTGTCTGCTGCCTGTCCTTCCTCCCCCCTGTCTGTGTTATTAAAGGGGGAGGAAGGAGGGAGGAAGAACAGGGGGAAGGAAGGACAGGCACAAGACAGGGGCGGGAATAACTAGCAAAACTCGACCCACCTATTAGATATTCTGTAGCTGCTATCAATTAAATAACAGTGCATTTCACAAACTTCCCTTGCCTGTATTTCAGAAACTATACATCCGATCTCAGAACTAAAAATATGTATAGAATCAGCATGATAGTGCCAGTATAGCACTGGCTTTAGCTTATGTATGAAAATCCTGGTGGTTGGTCCTCTTTAAGGGCTCATGCAGATGACAAAACATCAAATCACACTCGGACCAATGTTATTTTATGGGGCGGGCTGTGCACACATCCGATTTTTTCTTCAGGCTGAGTTGTCCAAGAAAAAAAATTGTAGCATGCTCGATTTACCTCCGAGAATTGGATCACACTCGGCCATTCAGGTCTATGGGTCTGTGAAAAACAATTGGACCACACTCAGATGACATTCGAGTGATGTCTGATTTATTTTCACAGACCGACGGAATGGAGAAAAAATATTCTTCTCCTCATCCGAGACAAATGGATCACTCTCTGATCAATCTCTTATCAAACTCAGATCAGAGTGTTATTAGCAAAATCAGACCCTTTTTCTCAGATGGAGAAAATACAGTTGTTTGAATCCAGCTTAAGACCTCTTTCTCACGTCTGTGGAAAACACACACATTTTTCACGGGGGTGTTGAAGGTGCGTATGGGCCATGTACTGTGATTTTGGCACACATGTGTTCTCCGTGTGCTATCCGTGATAGCCTAGGGAGATCAGGAACTTTTTACTCACCTGTCTCCGGCGCTGCTGTCCATGGTGCTGCTGCTTCCACATCAGTGGTGAAGTGAATATGCGTGAGCATAATGAGCAGGCCCTGATAGCAGCGCCGAAGACAGCAGCGCTGGAGTCAGGTGAGTATCGAACATAACTTTATTTCAAAGACACGTGTTTTCTCCAAAACATGTCACACTGATCACATCAGTGCGTGGTCCGTATGACATCAGTGCTGCCAGAGAAAAACAGACTTGTCTCTATGAGGAACACACAGACGCGTTTGCTTCATACGGACATATGGTTCTTGTGAAAACACTGATGTGTGCGCAGACCCATTAATTTTAATGGTTCTGTGTATCTCCACGTCTCCGGTACGTATGAAATCGGCATCATACGTACCGAAATCACCGACATGTAAAGAAGGCCTAAAGGATATTTTTCCCTCAAATCCAAAAACATCAATGAACCCTGTCCAGGCAAATAATTTAAGAAAAATGTATTTTGTATGTGTTTAACCATTTCTTTGATATAGCTATTCCTAGGAAAGTTAGGTGACTGATTACTTCCAAGAGATCTATTATGCAGGCACTATAGCTGTGGGCAGTATGGTTGATATTATGGGACACTATATTTGTGGGCACTATGCATCATATTATGGGACACTATATTTGTGGGCACTATGGGTGATATTATGGGACACTATATTTGTGGGCACTATGGGTGATATTATGGGACACTATATTTGTGGGCACTATGGGTGATATTATGGGACACTATATTTGTGGGCACTATGGGTGATATTATGGGACACTATATTTGTGGGCACTATGGGTGATATTATGGGACACTATATTTGTAGGCACTCTGCTTGGTATTATGGAACATTATATTTGTGGGCACTATGTGTGATATTATGGGACACTATATTTGTGGGAACTATGGGTGATATTAGGCAACACTATACTTGTGGGCAGTATGGGTGATATTGTGGGACAGTATTTTTGTGGGCACTATGGGTGATATTATAGGACACAATATTTGTGGGCACTATGGGTGATATTATGGGGCACTATATTTGTGGGTACTATGGCTGATATTATGGGATACTATATTTGTGGGCACTATGGGTGATATTATGGGGCACTATAGCTGTGGGTGGAATGGTTGTGGTTAGTATTGTTCATATTAAGATATTAGTGGATGTAACAAGCATGGGGTGGTAGCAGTGAGCAAGGTAGTTGTTTATTGCGCTTCGACTTGTTACATCAAGATGAGGGTCCTGGCTAGGTGTTTGGAGTTTTGCTATGAAGACGATACCCCCTTGCAGGCCGCAGTAAGACTGACCAGGACTAGGTGTTGTAAAGTTCAATAAGAGAGACCACCTTTCAAAAAGAAACTCTTTACTCAACAGTACCTTGGTAAGGGTTATATACAGTGAATAGAATAGTGGGTGCATAGCTTCATGAATGTTTCTCTGTCAATCACAATAATAATACAGTCTTTTTTTTTTTGTTTCTATGTCACCTCTTCTTGGATCCTTCACCACAACCCAGCTTGTTAGGACAATGAGACTAGTGAGAGTCCTATTCTCAAACCATGGTTCTGTGTCTTCTTCCCTTTAAGGTAATAAGTTTGGCAATATGGTCGGACCTTAGCTTCTCTAGTTTTGATGCTTTCAGAGCTCTCAACCAGGGCACTACTCACCTCATCTCATGTACTTTCTTCTGCGTTGGCCTGTTAGCTTTCCGAGTGCCCAAACACGGGGCCATATTGCTAGGCGTCCTCTACTAGGACCTGTCTCCAACTGATCACTTTGTCCTTCAGTCAATTCTCTGTACTCTGTCCTCTTTATTCGGTCTCCTCTTCAGGGACACCCAGGTCACATGACCCTCATTATTCAGACCTTAGGTCTAGTCTTGCTGCATGCTGGGCCCTGACTGATTCCCTACCAGGAAGTCCACTGTAATCTTGCTACTTGCCCTCTACCTCTCTGGGCTAGTCACAAATCTTCAGTCTATCGATGCCTACTCACTACCTGTTGTTTGCAGAACACAGTTTCATCCCATGATAGTGGAAAACATTAAACAGCATCACATCACATCTACACTTGTGTCTTCATGGGTTAACGAGGGCAGAATGTTCGTCTTCTTACATGGGCACTATATGGTAATATGGTCGGCACTATCTGAGCTCTAGGCACGTTCATGTTATGGCCTGTATTATATGGGCACACTTAAGGCTACTTTACACACTGCGATATCGGTCCCGATATCGCTAGTGTGGGTACCCGCCCCCATCTGTTGCGCGACACGGGCAAATCGCTGCCCGTGCCGCACAACAGCCGTCACACATACATACCTGTCCGGCGACGTCGCTGTGACGGGCGAACCGCCTCCTTTCTAAGGGGGCGGTCCGTGCGGCGTCACAGCGACGTCACTGAACCGCCGCCCAATAGCAGCGGAGGGGCGGAGCTGAGCGGGACGTAACATCCCGCCCACCTCCTTCCTTCCGCATAGCGGCCGGGAGGCAGGTAAGGAGAGCTTCCTCGTTCCTGCGGCGTCACATGGAGCGATGTGTGCTGCCGCAGGAACGAGGAACAACCTCGTTACTGCTGCAGTAACGAGATTTGAGAATGGACCCCCATGTCGCCGATTAGCGATTTTGCACGTTTTTGCAACGATGCAAAATCGCTTATCGGTGTCACACGCAACGGCATCGCTAATGCGGCCGGATGTGCGTCACGAATTCCGTGACCCCAACGACTCCGCATTAGCGATGTCGCAGCGTGTAAAGCCCGCTTTACCGGTACCATTATATATGTACTACAAGTGGTCCCATTAAAGGGACAAACCAGGCCTGAGACAAGTGATTCTTTATAACCACAGACTTCTCAATCGTGATGGCATGCATTACTCATGTTGTCCCAATTCCCAATATTGATGTTGTGAGTGGGTGCTCACACAATTTGCATATTTGCGGTCACGTGCTGAGTAGTCTCATCCAACTTCTACAATTCACTTCTACTGAGAGAAGCAGAGAAAAGTCTACTCGGCACGTAACCGCATGTATGCAAATCACATGACCCCCGGTCACACTGGCAATAATAGGCAATCAGTGGTCATAATTTGCCTTACTTTTCGACAACCCCTTTAAAGTTCTTTCCAATTCTATGGAAATAAAGGTTGATCACTGTTCTGACAATTTAGATGACAAATGTGCATGGATTCCTACAATGTAATAGGGCTTGTGTATGACATGTGGATCTGATAAACCATCATCTATGCACCACATGGTATTGTAGGTGTGAGCAATGTGGACCTGGCTATGGGTGACTGTGTACTTCTTTATCTAGACATAGATAATTGTTACAGACCATTATGTCGCAGGCGAAGGAGGGGACGTCGCGCTCTCCCACTGCTCGGGTCCGGCTGCCGCTGCGGCTGCTGCGGCCTGCTGCTGCTGCTCGGTGGCTCGAGCGATGGGCCGGATCCCGGAGACTCGAGCGGCGCTCCTCGCCCGTGAGTGAAAGGGGATTGGTTTTTGGGATGGTGTATTGTCCGTGACGCCACCCACGGTTGTGGTGATTTGTTGACACCACCGCTGCTCTGTATGGGGATCCTGGGGACTGATGACAGGGAGCAGCAAAGTTGTTGGTTCCCCCTCCGTGGGTAGGGGGGTAGTTGTCCCGGGGCCCAGTGATGAGGTGGGTGATGCAGGGCTTGGTGGGGTGCAGGGACGCGGGGGCAGCGCTGTGCCTTGCGGCACTGTGGTACTCACTCAGCCTGAGACGATGACACAGTTCTCGGTAAAACACACGGCTGGAAAGACGGTTCCCACGGACGGCTGCACTTGCTTTTCCCCAGTAGTTGACGGTGACGGTCCCTTTTCCTGCACCAAAGATGATGATGGTTACGATGGGTTCCCACCGGTAACCCGCTCCCCGGCTTGGATGTGGGCCGGAGGAGCCCTACTTTGCCCGCAGGCGCTGGCCCTGAGAAACTGGTGCCCTGGCGGTGGCGGTGTCTCTCTCCAACGGTTGGACTGTTGCCTTCAATCGGGACTTGGTTGTTGGGAGACCCAGAGGTCCCCTTCACTAACGGATTTGGCAAATTCACGGCGACTCCTAGCCTTGCCGGGATCCGAAAGGCCCCTGCCAATGGTGCTGACTGCTCTTCGTATACCGCTCCGGTACCGCCAGGCCACCACCCATCCGCGGTCCTTCCAGCAACCTCCAAGCAGTCTCCCCTGCAGACAGTCACCGCCGTCTGCTGACCTTGCTGTCTCAGTCCGGGGCACATGTGTCGCCCTGGGCAAGCCAGGGGACACAGGTCACAACACCACCACACCCCACACTCCAGGTAGGCACATCTGCTAACCAGAAATCCTTGTTGCCTTCCTCCAGGAGTCTGTTGATGCACACCAGGGGGTGGGCCAGGCGGTTGGCTCCGCCCACCAAGGAGCTCACAGCTCTGGAGGCAGGAAGTGTCAGGCAGATTAGCCCAGGCAGGGCTCGAGTGTAGATAGCCCCGGGCAGGGGAAGAGTGAAGTCCAGTGAAGGGCTAGAGTAAACAACCAAGAAGTGAAAGTGGAGGAAAGAAAAGGAGTAAAGGAGGAAAGCAAGAAGTGGTGACAGAGCAGAGAGTGTGCATCGCCTGAGAGCCCAGCTTTGTGTAGGGCCAGAACAGCAAGGTCAGCGACGGCGGTGACTGTTCAGAGGGGGACCGTTTGGAAGTTCCTGGAAGGACCCCGTTGGCTGTGTGCCCGGTGGTCTGGAGCAGTGTTCCGAAGGACAGTCAGCACCAGGGCAGGGGCCTCTCGGACCCCGGCAAGGCTAGGAGTCGCCAAATTTGCCGAATCCGTCAGTGAAGGGGACGTAGATCCCCCAGCAACCAAGTCCCGATTGACGGCAACAGCCCGACCATTACAGGGGAGACACCGCCACCGCCAGGGCACCAGTTTCCCCAGGGCCAGCGCCTGCGGGCAAAGTGTAGAGCTCCTCCGGCCCAGATTGCAGTCGGGGAGCGGGTAACCGGAGGGAATCCACCGCTACCATCAGTCAACACAGGTGCAAGGAAGAGAGACATCACCGTCACCTACCGGGAGTGCAGGTGCAGCCGTCTGTGGGACCGTCCTACCAGCCGTTTGGTTTACCGTACAAACTGTGTCCAAGTCTCAGGCTGAGTGAGTACCACAGTGCCGCAAGGCACAGCGCTGCCCCCGCGTCCCTGCGCCCTCCAGGCCCTACACTTTACATCTCTTCACTGGGCCCCGGGATCACCAACCCCTACCCACGGAGGGGCAACACAACACCTGGCTGCTCCGCATCATCATCCCCGGGACCCCCACACTGAGCAGCGGTGGTGCAATCACCACAACCGTGGGTGGCGTCACGAACTATAACAATCCCCACACCCAACAAACACCCCCCCTTTCACTCACGGGCGAGGAGTGTCGCTTGAGAAACCCCGGGATCCGGCCCACCGCTCGAGCCACCACTGAGCAGCTGCCGGACCCGAGCAGAAGGGGTGAGCGCGATGTGCTGACACCCTCCTCCCCGCCCGCGACAACTTGGCGTCACGAACAGGATCTTACCGCTCTGCCGTCTGGTAGAGGTGCGCCTTGTTACCGCCGGAGGTATCCGGCAGAAAAATTGCAGAAGCCGCCATCTTTGGCGCGAAAAGTTCCCGCTCGAGCGTCTTCTCGAGCAGTAGAGGCGCGAAGGCCAAAACCCCGCCCCGAGAGAGGAGGGGCCGGAAAGAGCTAAGGGGGACGCGATGGCGGCTGGCCGCATGTAGCTGCGGCTATACAAGCAGAGACGCCAGGACTCTGCAAACTGACTGGGTTCCTGGAAGGCACGCTGGTCAAAATGTACGACCCAACTCCCAACGAGGAAGCCCCCGCGCCCGGCACGGCGACGTGGTTGAGGGACCGGACCGTCCCGCTGAGTAACCGTCTGCAGGCTCATATGCAACTCCTCCTGGAGGAGTGGGAGACCGACATGGCGGACGTGGTGGCTGCTATGTGGAGACGCGAGGCAGAAGAGGATTTGGAGGAGCGGGTAAGCGACCCACGCCCCTGTATTCCTGAGGGATCGGCCGTTGGAGCTGAGGGGCCCGGCCGGCTTCCGCTCACCCTGCCTCTCTCCCCGCTACCCGCGATAGTTGCTGCCGCCCCGCCATTAGGCCCGCTACCAGCCCAACCGGTAGCGATACCCTGCCCAGCCGCTCCGGCGGACCAGCCGGCTGCAGACGTCCAAGACGGTCCTGAAGTACACCAGGGGGAACCGCTGGAACCGCGGCCCCTTAACAGCATGGTGCCAGAAGTCCCAGCAGTGACTGTGCTGGACCCGGAGCCTGGAACCGTGGCCTGGATGAGGGCCCGGGTGATACAATTCCACCAACGACAGCAGGATCAGATCTTTCGGATGCTGGAGCAGTGGACTAGCGTGGTGGAGGAGCTGATTACAACTGCCCCGAGGTGCGAGAGGGGAATAGATGTAGCAGAACCGACTGGTGACCCACGTCCCTATGTCCTATCTGGACCGGCCGCTGCGGCTGAGGGGCCTGGCCTAGTCTCGGCCTAGTCTCGGCCTATGCATCGCCTAGGCTCGCCTACTATGCTGCTCCACGCTATCGCAGAAGGGGCTGAAGTGTTGGATGCTGGAGACCAGGAGGCTGCGGCAGCTGGCGGCAACCCGCCTGACGCAGAAACAAGAAATGACGACTCCTGCCCCAGCTCCGGGCCCGCTGTTGCGGCTGAAGGAGCAATTGAGCGTTCCCGCTATGTGGGGGACCCTATGGTTTATCATACTCCGCGTACCGGTGGAAATGGGTACCGGGTACCCCTGTCACAGCAGGCATGTCAGTGCATGTTTGAGGTGCTGGTGGCAGAGGATGGGTCCACCTTAGTAGAGGAACTGGAGTAGGGCAGCAGATGCCCGCAGCACCGTCCCCGTTGGGACCACCTGCTTGTTTGAAAAGTTTGAAAGTTTTGCCAAAAATGAAAATGATTACACCGAAGAAGTAACCTGATTCGTTTGTTGATTTGCAACCGGCTGGAGCCGGCACCGTTGTCCCCGAGGGGACCGTTTAAAATGCATGGGAACTATCCATGGACAAGCCCGTGAACTCTGCAGGGCAACCACAAACGTTAGTGGCTTGTAAATATGTTGGTTACCGTTACCGTTTCCGCAATGCCACCTCCGGAGAGGCAGGTTGGAGGGAGGGCCCTGAGCAGAGCAGGCCAGGGCCCAGCCGCCAAAGGAACCGGTGGTTACCCTCTGGAGGGAAGGACAGATCCCGCTCGGGTACCGTGTGCTGGACTGTGGGTCAAGGGGTGCTGCCTGGGTTTTAGGGGCAGCATCAGGGCCAGGTTACTTGGGTGGGAGAGAGCGGAAACCGTAACCGTATACCGTTGCAACGTTAAAAGTAAATGTGCCTCCCGTCTTGGGAAGAAGTTATTAAAAATGTCATTTATTGTTTGTTTAACCCTGTTATCCCCTTTTTACAGAAAAATAAAACCGGTGTAGGACGGCAGCCCGCGGACGGTCTGCATTTTGCTAAGGGGGAATGTGTCGCCCTGGGCAAGCCAGGGGACACAGGTCACAACACCACCACACCCCACACTCCAGGTAGGCACATCTGCTAACCAGAAATCCTTGTTGCCTTCCTCCAGGAGTCTGTTGATGCACACCAGGGGGTGGGCCAGGCGGTTGGCTCCGCCCACCAAGGAGCTCACAGCTCTGGAGGCAGGAAGTGTCAGGCAGATTAGCCCAGGCAGGGCTCGAGTGTAGATAGCCCCGGGCAGGGGAAGAGTGAAGTCCAGTGAAGGGCTAGAGTAAACAACCAAGAAGTGAAAGTGGAGGAAAGAAAAGGAGTAAAGGAGGAAAGCAAGAAGTGGTGACAGAGCAGAGAGTGTGCATCGCCTGAGAGCCCAGCTTTGTGTAGGGCCAGAACAGCAAGGTCAGCGACGGCGGTGACTGTTCGGAGGGGGACCGTTTGGAAGTTCCTGGAAGGACCCCGTTGGCTGTGTGCCCGGTGGTCTGGAGCAGTGTTCCGAAGGACAGTCAGCACCAGGGCAGGGGCCTCTCGGACCCCGGCAAGGCTAGGAGTCGCCAAATTTGCCGAATCCGTCAGTGAAGGGGACGTAGATCCCCCAGCAACCAAGTCCCGATTGACGGCAACAGCCCGACCATTACAGGGGAGACACCGCCACCGCCAGGGCACCAGTTTCCCCAGGGCCAGCGCCTGCGGGCAAAGTGTAGAGCTCCTCCGGCCCAGATTGCAGTCGGGGAGCGGGTAACCGGAGGGAATCCACCGCTACCATCAGTCAACACAGGTGCAAGGAAGAGAGACATCACCGTCACCTACCGGGAGTGCAGGTGCAGCCGTCTGTGGGACCGTCCTACCAGCCGTTTGGTTTACCGTACAAACTGTGTCCAAGTCTCAGGCTGAGTGAGTACCACAGTGCCGCAAGGCACAGCGCTGCCCCCGCGTCCCTGCGCCCTCCAGGCCCTACACTTTACATCTCTTCACTGGGCCCCGGGATCACCAACCCCTACCCACGGAGGGGCAACACAACACCTGGCTGCTCCGCATCATCATCCCCGGGACCCCCACACTGAGCAGCGGTGGTGCAATCACCACAACCGTGGGTGGCGTCACGAACTATAACAATCCCCACACCCAACAAACACCCCCCCTTTCACTCACGGGCGAGGAGTGTCGCTCGAGAAACCCCGGGATCCGGCCCACCGCTCGAGCCACCACTGAGCAGCTGCCGGACCCGAGCAGAAGGGGTGAGCGCGGTGTGCTGACACCCTCCTCCCCGCCCGCGACACACACACCCGGACCAACTTCAGGCTTGCTTAACTGTTCCTTTTTCTGTCACTACTCTCACTTAGTCTTCCACTTTAACTCCTCTCTCAAGCTCCTCTACCACCTCCTCCTACTTCACTCCCCTGGCTTGCACTGCCTGGTTCTCCCGCCTCCAGGGCTGTGAACTCCTCGGTGGGCGGAGCCAACCGCCTGGCCCACCCCCTGGTGTGGACATCAGCCCCTGGAGGAAGGCAACAAGGATTTTAGGTTAGCCTTGGTGTTCCTAACTGGGGTGTAGGGTGTGGTGGTGTTGTGACCTGTGACCCCTGGCTTGCCCAGGGCGTCACAATTGCACCTCACAAGAACATAACAATAGATAGACAGATGTCCCACCAGTACCGAGGTCAGACATTTGAGATTGTAATATGATTTTTTTTTTTCCAGGCAAAAACACACTGGCATGGGGAGTTCTGCTTTTTTGCTCCGTTATGGGTGTCCTGCAAAAGGCTTCGTCCCGGGATGGACATAAATGGTGCAAGACAGAAGCCACTGATGGGCACAGTGAAGCATGCTGGAGGGTCCTGCAACTCTGTGGCTGTGTTTCAGCAAATGGAATTGGGGAATTGTTTAGGATTAATAATGTCCTCATTGGAGAGGGATACAGGGAGAGGGAACACTCACATATGTGTATAAATCGGACGACTGCTCTCCAATGGTTTATTGGCTAGCAATTGCTCCAATGTTACACCACAGAGTAGTGCCAATCCGGCATGAGACAAAAATTGCTGCACGCTGTGATTAGCAGCATATCTCGGATCATGCACCCCAATACAAGTATATGGGTGCAGTCCAATATATGCCAGACAAGCAATGGAGAAGCATTTTTATTTTGCATATTTTTTTCCAAACCTACCCAAAACTCTTGCTACTATTGTATTTCTTATATCTGATTCTGAAAAGAATACTAACCAGTGTGCCACCAAATTGCATCTCCAGTACAGATTGTCATCCAGCTTTCCCAGGGCCCTAAGCTGTAAATTTGCTCAGTTATTCACATACAATCATGGCCGAAAGTGTTAGCACCCTTCAAATTGTTCCAGAAAATGAAGTATTTCTCCCAACAAATTATTGCAATTACACATATTTTGTTATACACAGGTTTTATTTCATTTGTGTGTATTGGAACAACACAAAAAAACTGAGGGAAAAAAGGCAAATTTTACATAATTTCACACAAAACCCCCAAATGAGATGGACAAAATTGTTAGCACCTTTCTAAAATTGTGCATAAAAAAACTTTGTCTCAAGTATGTGATGCTTGTTCAATCTCACCTGTGGCAAGTGACAGATGTGGGCAATATGAAAATCACACTTGAAACCAGATAAAAAGGGGAGAAGTTGACTTACTCTTTGCATTGTGTGTCTGTGTGTACCACACTAAGCATGGGGAACAGAAAGGCTAAAAGATAACTGTCTGGGAACTTGAGTTTCAAAGTTGTTGAAAAATATCAACAATCGCAATGTTATAAGTCCATCTCCAGAGATCTTGATGTTCCTTTGTACACAGTGCGCAACATAATAAATAAGTTTACAAAACATGGCGCTACAGCTAATCTCCAAGGATGTGGATGGCAGAGAAAAATTGCTGAAAGTTTGCAACGCAGAATAGTCCAGATGGTGGATAAGCTGAACGAATCAAGTTCTAAAGAAATTCAAGCTGTCCTGCCAGCTCAGGGGGCATCAGTGGCAGCGCAAACTACCCATCTACATCTGAATAAAATGAAACGCTATGGAGGAGAACCATGAGGACCCCACTGCTGACACAGAGACCTCAGAAAGGTAAAATGTGCATGAGTAACCAAAATCCTTCTGGGAAAGCGTCTTGTAGACAGATAGGACAAGATAGAGCTTTTTAGTAAAGCACATCATTCTACTGTTTACCGAAAACAGAATGAGTCCTACAAAGAAAAGAACACAGTACCTACAGTCACATATGGTGGAGGTTCAAAGATATTTTTGTCAAACGGAGTTTAGCACAAACATTGCCGACTGACATGGTGGCATTGGGCTCTGTTCAGATTGCAGATTCTGACAATCTGCCCAATAGTTTCTCTGGTATCTGGGATCAATACAACCAGACACAGGCATCGACCTGCTGTGTGCTAATTCATAGGAAGGCTAGGAATATTTAATCTTTGCTGGTCTCCTTCTTCCTTTAATCACATGTTGTGGGAAAACCTATCACTTCTCCCCCCCTCCTATTTATGCCACTGGAATCTTTCTACCCATGCCAGCTATAGTTCATTCTATGTTCGTCTGTGAGCTTTGGTGTCCCAGACTCTCTGTTTAAAGATGTGCTTTAGCTGTGCCTATTGCTGGGAGCTGTTGTGGAGTTTACCCCTGTTTTGTAGCTTCCTTCCTACTTTTGGTTTCCTCCTGAATCTCTTATTGTCTTATCCTGTGTGTGCATGCTGTGTGACAGAGTTTTTGTTTTTCGCTTGTCTGTCTTTATCTGGGCTTTCTACACACTCCTGTCCTGTCTATCACTGGGGGAGGGGGAATCAGATCAGGACTGGTCAGGATGGAGACTCAGGCCTCTCCACTATCAGGAGTATCCCTGAGATTAGGGATAGCGTGGGACCTCTTAGCTTTAGGGACAGCTTAGGAGATCTGGTTTCCCGCTATCCCAAAGTCATATTGATCGTGATTGGCTGCAGTGGTTACTGCTCCACTCTTATCAACAAAGTCAAGGCGCAGTGGAGAGCTGGGGTTTGAGCAGCAACAGGTACATCGATGGAATATAAAAATGTAAGATATGTAACCCTTTGAATCAGATCTCCAATGCAGGACTGAGGGAAAGCAGAGGTATCATGTGATATCGGAGGCAGCATTCCTAATAAGCCTCATGTGCTGCAGGAGCTGACGCTTGTGTCGCAGCCGACCATGCTCACATAAATCTCACGTCAAGGACAAGTTGGGCAGTAAATCACTTTCTTTGTGCAGAGTCATTATTATCACCAACTAGCTAGATGAGTGGCGTGAAATACAACGCTTAACAGATTTACCCGTGCAGTTATAAATGGATTAGAAAAATAAGAGGAAAATATCACGTCATTGATGGAGGTCACTTGGGCCCCAGCCCTGAGAGATGTTGATAGCTATATGGAGCCGCCATTGTGTGGGTCGTCCATTGATCAGACGTGCCGGACAATCAATACAATCGTCAGTGGCTTTAACCAAGTGGTTTGAAAGAGGTGGTTCCTTCCAACAAGTCAGCCCAATGGGAAGAAAGATATCAGAAAATGAGTGGTGGGAAGAGTTGGTGAGAAACAATGTGCAGGACCCAGTCTATTGGCCCCATCAGGGATCTATGGTTGCTGGTTGGGAGCCAATCTCCTCTGATGGCCTTTCTTTTGAATAGTTGGACGAACATAATCTCATAGTTTCAGAGCAACGCACATGTGATATCGGGTCAGGCTCGTGAATCAAAAGAAGAGGTATGGATGCCATCAGGTAAAAGGCATTCGTCAGGGCTCCCATCTAAGTAATTGATGGACCAAGTCCTACAAATTAATTGGCACTAACTCTAGTGGGGGCATTCCCAAAGTATCTTACTTATGCTTATTAGGCCCCATTCAGATGTTCTTTTTTTTCATGTGTGTGAAAAAAATGGTATCCGGTTTTCATCCACTTATGGTTTGGGTATTCGAAAAATTCCAGGCTTCTCTACTATGAACGTCATATGTCGGCGGTTGAGGTGGTAGTCAGGGGGGAGGCACTCGTTCCCTTAGCCCCGCCATACTATATGAAAATTTGTGTCCTGGGTGTGTGCAGATGTGCTGTGTGAATTTGCTGTCACTCGCATCCTCTTTACAGCCGCATCTTAGGACAAGTCGAGACCCTTCATTTTCCAGAAGAAGCCAGACAATGCTAATAAAACAGTATTTTGTTTACTGGTCAGTGAAGTTATATACAGAAGTTAGAAGGTTGAACACTTCCAATCTTCATGTGTCAAGCATTTCAGAGGCCCATACTTCATGGTTACAGGCGACGGCACATTACTTAAGTAGAATGTTACACTGGCAGAGCATGGTTTACTTAGTACCTCCATCTTCCCGGTACCCGGTCACACGGCCCTATGTTTTTCACTGTGACTACTATACCCAACTACTTGCTGTGGTCTCTATAAGGGCCGCTCGTAGAACTGTTAGCCTATCTGGTGTGTTCTCAACTGGGTTAATCCTGTTCCTCTACAGAGTCCCCCGAGCCCGGCCAACACTGGACTCACACTTCTTCCTGACAGATGCCTTAACTTGCCTGTTCTGTAGAGTTCAGTCACCACTGTTACTGTTACAAAGCAAAGCTTACTGCCTTCTCCAAGTCTGACTTTATTGCACACACTCAATGCAACTTATCATAACCATAACTGCCTCTTAACAGGAACTAGTTTGCTGAACAGGCCCATTAAATCCTCCCTTTCTCTGGCTCGATAGATATTAACCCTTTCACTGTAACACAAGATACTGGAGCACACAGGAGAATCAAAACATATTAAACACAGGAAACATAGCAGGTACATAACATCACATAAAATACAGTCTTCAGAGAGAGTGCTAGACATCTTCTCCACAACTTTATAGTTTCCCCCTCTTTAACAATGTCCGTCCTCGGCCATTTGTATCTGTAAGACAAAATGGTAAGCACATAAAAACATTCACTATTGTAAAACATGAGATGTCTAGATTCCTTTTTCACAAGGTAACAGTCCTTGACAAAGCTACCAGACCATCTAGGTTAAGGACCCCGGAATGGTAAATGATAAAGCCCAGAACATTATCAATAGTCCATAAAATACAATTAGATCCAGTCCTTTTAGGCTAAGAACTCTGGATCAGGATAACACAGTCTTTGCATTTCTTTACTGAGGATGTAAAATCCTCAAGTCATGCCAGTATCATTAAGACCATCAGAAAATGGTGCAATGGCACAACAAAAATAAAACAAAAAATAATAATCCAGACCTACTCAGCCATGCAGGTAATCAACAACCGTCCCTCCACACACAAAAAAAAGTCTCACACAGGCCGCTTCAACCTTGAGGGTTTTACCAACACTCCCTCCAACCAATGCTCTTCTGCCTTCAACTTATGTCCATGAGACTGAACTGGTCTCCAGTTTCCTTACAAAAAGGGCACTTTGGAACTTGCCCATTTTTACTAACCAGGAATTTGAAGCTGCGACTCCTACCCTCTGACCATCTTCATGATGGTTTCTTAGAGTTGTACCAGCTCCTGGGAGACGGTGGTCTTGGTCTTCTCCATTTCCAGGGTTAGTTGGAGAATCTCATTCCAGCAAGTTCTTTGGGCCTCCCAGGTTCACCAGAGAAGATATCTTTTTTTTATGTCATTCAAAATGACAACATGTCCTGCAAAAAAACAAGGGGTGTAACAGGGCTACTCACTCAGCTCCGGGTTGAGGCAATGACAGGAATGGTTTCTATTGAAATAGTCTGGCTAGTTTATTCACAGGTCTCATAAACCGCTCCAGAGGAAAACATAAAGCAAGCCTTTTCCGACATAAGGTACAGAAAAAAAAGTACAACATGTCCTGCAAAAAAACAAGGGGTGTAACAGGGCTACTCACTCAGCTCCGGGTTGAGGCAATGACAGGAATTGTTTCTATTGAAATAGTCTGGCTAGTTTATTCACAGGTCTCAAAAACCGCTCCAGAGGAACACATAAAGCAAGCCTTTTCCGACATAAGGTACAGAAAAAAACAAGAAAATAACCAGTCCATGTTACTGCAGGCTCGTCCGCTCAATCTGAAAGGTCTGTTTCCACACACAGTTTCTCACTGAAGGTCTAGCAACCTCCATACACAGACAGTCATATGCGACTACTGGTCTCCTTTTATCTTCAGAACCACACCTAGAGGTGGAAGTATGTGAGCAGCCAGACCCGCCCGTCTCTATGACTGCTCATAAACCCCTGCCCTAATATTCCCTAATATTCTCCTAGCACTATATGTACTGAAGCGTGCTCCTGGGCTTAAATTACAGAAAACAACCACCTGAGACACATACCTCCCATCGACTACATGACCAGCAGCCCTCTTACAGGGGTTAAACAATAAAAAGTGGGCAGCACTCCGATGACCCATAGAGGGATTCCAAATGTTGTTTGGTTGTTGGTTTTTTTTTTTGGGAGGGGGGTTCATGGACCCATAGACTTCCATTGGTGACTTTGATCATGACTTGGATCAAAAATTAACGTCTCCATTTTTTTTCTTGACAGACATTCGGATGCTAGGATGAGTTTGTGTTCTATTTCTGAAAAATAGATGAATATGTAATGATATTGGTGAAAAGTCTTGTTCTGTCAGCTGATTGTCTTATGGGCCTAATTTGGGATAGAAAACCCTTCTAAATAGATATTGTGGAGACACGAGGCTCAGTGGGTGCTCTCGTCCACTAAAACCCGCTGCCTTTAGAAAGACAGCGTGGCTCAGGGCTCATCCCAACTGAACGCCGGCCTCCTTAACCGTGGGCGTAACACTACTCAGACAACACAGGGTGAGGGAACCACAATAATTAGACTTTATTGGATCCCCAAACAATTAACGGCACATAACACATAACCAGCAAAACACACAAATGTAACAGGCAACAGAGTCTCACCCTTTCGCTGGCTCACCAGGGATTTAGAATGTCCATGCCTCAGAGCTTCTAGGGCCGCTTACTCAAGTCCAGCAGCACCCCGCTTTTGGCGGGCACCCACCGAGAAAGGAATAATGCCAGATTCAGGAAGCTGTGTGAGGTCTGCAAAGTCTGTAACAGGTGACTGAACTGTCCCAACCTGAGTGTCCTCCTTAGGTAGTCCTGGTATGATGATACAGTCCTGGCAGCCGGGGTCGAAATCCCTAGGCTGTGGATATGGTCTCCAACTGGAACCGGAGCCCCTAGATTGAAGCCATAAGCTATCCTGATCCTCTAGTCAGCTCCAAAGAGCTTAGACTGGATCCATCAGCATCCATCAACCTTCATCCCCCTGGTGGCTTAAAGAAGTCTTCTCTTATAGCCACAGCCTTCCACTTGGATACACTGCGTCCTCATCGATTGGTTGGACAAGATCGCTTCTCCCATTGGATGAATTTCAAGCTGCATGGATAATGTTAATTTAAATGATGTGCATAGAAAGACTCAGTATATCTACATGGAGTTGGCAAGTCACAGACTCAACAATGGCTACTAAGGTAATCACATTAGCAATACACAACTACAATACAATGGTTACTGGAAAAGTCTGGAGAACAATACGTCTGGCTTTCAGTGGCCAACACAATTACATTGAGTCAACAAGAGTCTTGTAAAAACAATGAGGGACTTCTCCCCCATCTATAGACAATCTATCATGCTGTCTGGCTGGATTTTAAGAAACTTTAACCCATGAGAGTCCATGTCGTCACAGATATTACAATCTTGAGTGACAGGTGCAGATTGTATGACCGGGATCCTCTCCCATATAATTGAGAGACTCCTATGGGTAAGTTCGTAGCCACCCCCACCCTTTCGCTTTTATGTAAAAAAAAAATCACACAAAAATATTTTCTTGCCATTTGTGCTTGGTAAAAATATGGTGGAATCGGCATGAAATAATATAACAAAGGACTATATATATATTATGACAATGTATAATCCTTTCCATTAGATTTTTCTAATCTGATTTATTATTGACTGTATTGGTAATATTAATAAAAAGGAGCTATGAATTGTTGCCCATAGCAGCCAATCAGATCACAGCTTTGATTTTCTAACAGCAGGTTGACAAATGTAAGCTGTGATCTGATTGGTTGCTATAGGCAACTTCAGCTCTGCACAGCCGAACTGGGCTTAAAACAGAGGCTTGATTCTCCATTATTATCTTGTTAGGACAAATATAATATTACAGCACTGGTGCCAGAGAGAATATATATTTATCACCTATGACTGTGTATATACCTCTGACCTCCCATCCTACATCCATAGACATTAATATGGCGTCGGCCGCTCTGCAGATATAACGGGTTCTGCCCTTCTGGGAAGGTTTTCTACAAGATTTCAGAGGAGACTGTGGGAATTTTTGTCCTTTCATCTAGAAGAGAATTTGTGGGGAGACACTGATGATGGGGGGAGGCCAGGCTCACAATCTCTGTACTGGGTCATCCCAAAGGTGTTGGATGGGGCTGAGGTCCGGCCTCTGAGCGGCCGTCATGTTCTTCTCCCTTCATGTCTGTATGGAGCTTGTGCACTGGGGTCAGTCCTGGGGAGCAGATAAGGGTCTTCCTTAAACTGTTCCAACAAAGCTGAAGATACAATTGTCCACAATGTCTTCTGCTGAAGAATTAAGATTTCCCTTCACTGGAACTAATTGGCTGAGGACGACCCCTGATAACAGCCCAGAGCATCCTCCTCCTCCACCATCTGTACAGCGGCACAATGCAGTCAGGGGGTAACGTTCTCCTGATATCACCAACCCCAGACTCCTCCATCAGACACAAATAGAGAAGTGTGATCCTTCACTGCACAGAACACGTCTCCTCCAGAGTCCAGTGGTGACTTTACACCGCTCCATCCGATGCTCGGCATTTTGGCTGGTGATGTACAGTTCAGTATTGTGCTTGGTGATGTACGGCTCGGCATTGTGCTTGGTGATGTACGGCTCGGCATTGTGCTTGGTGATGCACGGCTCGGCATTGTGCTTGGTGATGTAAGGCTCGGCATTGTGCTTGGTGATGTACGGCTCTGCATTGCGCTTGGTGATGTACGGCTCTGCATTGTGCTTGGTGATGTACGGCTCGGCATTGTGCTTGGTGATGCACGGCTCGGCATTGTGCTTGGTGATGTACGGCTCTGCATTGTGCTTGGTGATGCACGGCTCGGCATTGTGCTTGGTGATGTATGGCTTAGCATTGTGCTTGGTAATGTACGGCTCGGCATTGTGCTTGGTGATGTACGGCTCTGCATTGCGCTTGGTGATGTACGGCTCTGCATTGTGCTTGGTGATGCACGGCTCGGCATTGTGCTTGGTGATGTACGGCTCTGCATTGTGCTTGGTGATGTACGGCTCGGCATTGTGCTTGGTGATGTATGGCTCAGCATTGTGCTTGGTAATGTACGGCTCGGCATTGTGCTTGGTGATGTACGGCTCTGCATTGCGCTTGGTGATGTACGGCTCTGCATTGTGCTTGGTGATGTACGGCTCTGCATTGTGCTTGGTGATGTACGGCTCGGCATTGTGCTTGGTGATGTACGGCTCAGTATTGTGCTTGGTGATGTACGGCTCGACATTGTGCTTGGTGATGTACGGCGTGGCATTGTGCTTGGTGATGCACAGCTCGGCATTGTGCTTGGTGATGTACGGCGCGGCATTGTGCTTGGTGATGTACGGCTCTGCATTGTGCTTGGTGATGTACGGCTCTGCATTGTGCTTGGTGATGTACAGCTCGACATTGTGCTTGGTGATGTATGGCGTGGCATTGTGCTTGGTGATGCCCAGCTCGGTATTGTGCTTAGTGATGTACGGCTCTGCATTGTGCTTGGTGATGTGCGGCTCTGCATTGTGCTTGGTGATGTACGGCTCTGCATTGTGCTTGGTGATGTGCGGCTCTGCATTGTGCTTGGTGATGTACAGCTCGACATTGTGCTTGGTGATGTATGGCGTGGCATTGTGCTTGGTGATGCCCAGCTCGGTATTGTGCTTAGTGATGTACGGCTCAGCATTGTGCTTGGTGATGTACGGCTCTGCATTGTGCTTGGTGATGTGCGGCTCTGCATTGTGCTTGGTGATGTACGGCTCTGCATTGTGCTTGGTGATGTACGGCTCAATATTCTGCTTGGTGACGTATGGTTGCAGCTGCTCGGCCATGGAATCCCTGGCAGGCGCAGTGTTTGTGCTGATATAACCACAGGATTTCTGGACTCTGCAGTTATGGGGTCAGCAGAGCGGTGGTGACTTTTCTGTCCTCTGCTCCTCAGCACTTGGCCTCCCACTCTGTAACATTACGGGATCTCCACTCCCAGGCTGAGTTGCTGTGCTTTCATCCATTTCTCACTATCGCTCACTGGTGATGGTGCACAATTCACATGTTTGTACAGGCAGATGGCACGGTGGGGGGGCCAAAGGTTATACACCGGGGGCAAGGGGCTGGAAATTATAGACCTATAGACCGGGGACAAGCAACTGGATGTTATACACCAGGGAGTGAGGGGCCACAGGTTATGCACTGAGGGCGAGGGGCCAAATGTTACACAACGGGAGCGAGGGTCTGGAGGTTATACACCGCGATCTAGGGGCCATAGATTATAGACCAAGGTTAAGGGGCCGGATGTTATACACTGGAGGCGAGGGGCCAGAGGTTATATACCAGGGGCGAGGGGCCAGAGGTTATATACCAGGGGCGAGGGGCCAGAGGTTATATACCAGGGGCGAGGGGCCAGAGGTTATATACCGGGGATGAGGGGCCTCACGTTATTCCCCAGGGGCAACGGGCCAAAGGTAATATGCCATGGGACAATTGAGCAGGATTTTATACACCAGGGGGGAATAGGACCGGATGTTATATACCGGGATAATGGGGCCAGATGTTATATACTGGGGCAATGGGGCCAGATGTTATATACTGGGGCAATGGGGCCAGATGTTATATACTGGGGCAATGGGGCCAGATGTTATATACTGGGGTAATGGGGCCAGATGTTATATACTGAGGCAATGGGGCCAGATGTTATATACTGGGGCAATGGGGCCAGATGTTATATACTGGGGCAATGGGGCCAGATGTTATATACTGGGGCAATGGGGCCAGATGTTATATACTGGGGCAATGGGGCCAGATGTTATATACTGGGGTAATGGGGCCAGATGTTATATACTGGGGCAATGGGGCCAGATGTTATATACTGGGGCAATGGGGCCAGATGTTATATACTGGGGCAATGGGGCCAGATGTTATATACTGGGGCAATGAGGTCAGATGTTATATACTGGGGCAATGGGGCCAGATGTTATATACTGGGGCAATGGGGCCAGATGTTATATACTGGGGCAATGGGGCCAGATGTTATATACTGGGGCAATGGGGCCAGATGTTATATACTGGGGCAATGGGGTCAGATGTTATATACTGAGGCAATGGGGCCAGATATTATATACCTGGGCAATGGGGCCAGATGTTATATACTGAGGCAATGGGGCCAGATGTTATATACTGGGGCAATGGGGCCAGATGTTATATACTGGGATAATGGGGCCAGATGTTATATACTGGGGTAATGGGGCCAGATGTTATATACTGGGGCAATGGGGCCAGATGTTATATACCGGGGCAATGGGGCCAGATGTTATATACTGGGATAATGGGGCCAGATGTTATATACTGGGGCAATGGGGCCAGATGTTATATACTGGGATAATGGGGCCAGATGTTATATACTGGGATAATGGGGCCAGATGTTATATACTGGGGCAATGGGGCCAGATGTTATATACTGGGGCAATGGGGCCAGATGTTATATACTGAGGCAATGGGGCCAGATGTTATATACTGGGGCAATGGGGCCAGATGTTATATACTGGGGCAATGGGGCCAGATGTTATATACTGGGGTAATGGGGCCAGATGTTATATACTGGGGTAATGGGGCCAGATGTTATATACTGGGGCAATGGGGCCAGATGTTATATACCGGGGCAATGGGGCCAGATGTTATATACTGGGATAATGGGGCCAGATGTTATATACTGGGGCAATGGGGCCAGATGTTATATACTGGGATAATGGGGCCAGATGTTATATACTGGGATAATGGGGCCAGATGTTATATACTGAGGCAATGGGGCCAGATGTTATATACTGGGGCAATGGGGCCAGATGTTATATACCGGGATAATGGGGCCAGATGTTATATACTGGGGCAATGGGGTCAGATGTTATATACTGGGGCAATGGGGTCAGATGTTATATACTGGGGCAATGGGGCCAGATGTTATATACTGGGGCAATGGGGCCAGATGTTATATACTGGGATAATGGGGCCAGATGTTATATACTGGGGCAATGGGGCCAGATGTTATATACTGGGGCAATGGGGCCAGATGTTAGATACTGGGGCAATGGGGCCAGATGTTATATACCGGGATAATGGGGTCAGATGTTATATAGTGGGGCAATGGGGTCAGATGTTATATACCGGGATAATGGGGCCAGATGTTATATACCGGGGCAATGGGGCCAGATGTTATATACCGGGATAATGGGGCCAGATGTTATATACTGGGGCAATGGGGTCAGATGTTATATACTGGGGCAATGGGGTCAGATGTTATATACTGGGGCAATGGGGCCAGATGTTATATACTGGGGCAATGGGGCCAGATGTTATATACTGGGGCAATGGGGCCAGATGTTAGATACCGGGATAATGGGGTCAGATGTTATATACTGGGGCAATGGGGTCAGATGTTATATACCGGGATAATGGGGCCAGATGTTATATACTGGGGCAATGGGGCCAGATATTATATACTGGGGCAATGGGGTCAGATGTTATATACTGGGGCAATGGGGCCAGATGTTATATACTGGGGCAATGGGGCCAGATGTTATATACTGGGGCAATGGGGCCAGATGTTATATACTGAGGCAATGGGGCCAGATGTTATATACTGGGGCAATGGGGCCAGATGTTATATACTGGGGCAATGGGGCCAGATGTTATATACTGGGGCAATGGGGCCAGATGTTATATACTGGGGCAATGGGGTCAGATGTTATATACTGGGGCAATGGGGCCAGATGTTATATACTGGGGCAATGGGGTCAGATGTTATATACTGGGGCAATGAGGTCAGATGTTATATACTGGGGCAATGGGGCCAGATGTTATATACTGGGGCAATGGGGCCAGATGTTATATACTGGGGCAATGAGGTCAGATGTTATATACTGGGGCAATGGGGCCAGATGTTATATACTGGGGCAATGGGGCCAGATGTTATATACTGGGGCAATGGGGCCAGATGTTATATACTGGGGCAATGGGGCCAGATGTTATATACTGGGGCAATGGGGCCAGATGTTATATACTGGGACAATGAGGTCAGATGTTATATACTGGGGCAATGGGGCCAGATGTTATATACTGGGGCAATGGGGCCAGATGTTATATACTGAGGCAATGGGGCCAGATGTTATATACTGAGGCAATGGGGCCAGATGTTATATACTGGGGCAATGGGGTCAGATGTTATATACTGGGGCAATGGGGCCAGATGTTATATACTGAGGCAATGGGGCCAGATGTTATATACTGGGGCAATGGGGCCAGATGTTATATACTGAGGCAATGGGGCCAGATGTTATATACTGGGGCAATGGGGTCAGATGTTATATACTGGGGCAATGGGGCCAGATGTTATATACTGGGGCAATGGGGCCAGATGTTATATACTGGGGCAATGGGGTCAGATGTTATATACTGAGGCAATGGGGCCAGATATTATATACCTGGGCAATGGGGCCAGATGTTATATACTGGGGCAATGGGGCCAGATGTTATATACTGGGGCAATGGGGCCAGATGTTATATACTGGGGCAATGGGGCCAGATGTTATATACTGGGGCAATGGGGTCAGATGTTATATACTGAGGCAATGGGGCCAGATATTATATACCTGGGCAATGGGGCCAGATGTTATATACCTGGGCAATGGGGCCAGATGTTATATACTGGGGCAATGGGGCCAGATGTTATATACTGGGGCAATGGGGCCAGATGTTATATACTGGGGCAATGGGGTCAGATGTTATATACTGAGGCAATGGGGCCAGATATTATATACCTGGGCAATGGGGCCAGATGTTATATACTGGGGCAATGGGGCCAGATGTTATATACTGGGGCAATGGGGCTAGATATTATATACCTGGGCAATGGGGCCAGATGTTATATACTGGGGCAATGGGGCCAGATATTATATACTGGGGCAATGGGGCTAGATATTATATACCTGGGCAATGGGGCCAGATGTTATATACTGGGGCAATGGGGCCAGATGTTATATACTGGGGCAATGGGGCCAGATGTTATATACTGGGGCAATGGGGCCAGATGTTATATACTGGGGCAATGGGGCCAGATGTTATATACTGAGGCAATGGGGCCAGATGTTACATACTGAGGCAATGGGGCCAGATGTTATATACTGGGGCAATGGGGCCAGATGTTATATACTGGGGCAATGGGGCCAGATATTATATACCTGGGCAATGGGGCCAGATGTTATATACTGGGACAATGGGGCCAGATGTTATATACTGGGGCAATGGGGCCAGATATTATATACCTGGGCAATGGGGCCAGATGTTATATACTGGGGCAATGGGGCCAGATGTTATATACTGGGGCAATGGGGCCAGATGTTATATACTGGGGCAATGGGGCCAGATGTTATATACTGGGGCAATGGGGCCAGATGTTATATACTGAGGCAATGGGGCCAGATATTATATACCTGGGCAATGGGGCCAGATGTTATATACTGGGGCAATGGGGCCAGATATTATATACCTGGGCAATGGGGCCAGATGTTATATACTGGGGCAATGGGGCCAGATGTTATATACCTGGGCAATGGGGCCAGATGTTATATACTGGGGCAATGGGGTCAGATGTTATATACTGGGGCAATGGGGCCAGATGTTATATACTGGGGCAATGGGGTCAGATGTTATATACTGGGGCAATGGGGCCAGATGTTATATACTAGGGCAATGGGGCCAGATGTTATATACTGGGGCAATGGGGTCAGATGTTATATACTGGGGCAATGGGGCCAGATGTTATATACTGGGGCAATGGGGCCAGATGTTATATACTGAGGCAATGGGGCCAGATGTTATATACTGGGGCAATGGGGTCAGATGTTATATACTGGGGCAATGGGGCCAGTTGTTATATACTGGGGCAATGGGGCCAAATGTTATATACTGAGGCAATGGGGCCAGATATTATATACCTGGGCAATGGGGCCAGATGTTATATACTGGGGCAATGGGGCCAGATGTTATATACTGAGGCAATGGGGCCAGATATTATATACCGGGATAATGGGGCCAGATGTTATATACTGGGGCAATGGGGCCAGATGTTATATACTGGGGCAATGGGGTCAGATGTTATATACTGAGGCAATGGGGCCAGATATTATATACCTGGGCAATGGGGCCAGATGTTATATACTGGGGCAATGGGGTCAGATGTTATATACTGAGGCAATGGGGCCAGATATTATATACCTGGGCAATGGGGCCAGATATTATATACTGGGGCAATGGGGCCAGATGTTATATACTGGGGCAATGGGGCCAGATATTATATACCTGGGCAATGGGGCCAGATGTTATATACTGAGGCAATGGGGCCAGATATTATATACCTGGGCAATGGGGCCAGATGTTATATACTGGGGCAATGGGGCCAGATGTTATATACTGGGGCAATGGGGCCAGATGTTATATACTGGGGCAATGGGGTCAGATGTTATATACTGGGGCAATGGGGCCAGATGTTATATACTGGGGCAATGGGGCCAGATATTATATACCTGGGCAATGGGGCCAGATGTTATATACTGGGGCAATGGGGCCAGATGTTATATACTGGGGCAATGGGGCCAGATGTTATATACTGGGGCAATGGGGCCAGATGTTATATACCGGGATAATGGGGCCAGATGTTATATACTGGGGCAATGAGGTCAGATGTTATATACTGGGGCAATGGGGCCAGATGTTATATACTGGGGCAATGGGGCCAGATGTTATATACTGAAGCAATGGGGCCAGATGTTATATACTGGGGCAATGGGGCCAGATATTATATACCTGGGCAATGGGGCCAGATGTTATATACTGGGGCAATGGGGCCAGATGTTATATACTGAAGCAATGGGGCCAGATGTTATATACTGGGGCAATGGGGCCAGATGTTATATACTGAGGCAATGGGGCCAGATATTATATACTGAAGCAATGGGGCCAGATGTTATATACTGGGGCAATGGGGCCAGATGTTATATACTGGGGCAATGAGGTCAGATGTTATATACTGGGGCAATGGGGCCAGATATTATATACCGGGATAATGGGGCCAGATGTTATATACTGGGGCAATGGGGCCAGATGTTATATACTGGGGCAATGGGGCCAGATGTTATATACCGGGATAATGGGGCCAGATGTTATA
The DNA here is from genome assembly GCF_048569485.1 of Anomaloglossus baeobatrachus. Lineage (NCBI taxonomy): Eukaryota > Metazoa > Chordata > Amphibia > Anura > Aromobatidae > Anomaloglossus > Anomaloglossus baeobatrachus. The sequence goes on along the minus strand of NC_134360.1, from coordinate 233,774,837 downwards.
TACTGGGGCAATGGGGCCAGATGTTATATACTGGGGCAATGAGGTCAGATGTTATATACTGAGGCAATGAGGCCAGATGTTATATACTGGGGCAATGGGGCCAGATGTTATATACTGGGGCAATGGGGCCAGATGTTATATACTGGGGCAATGGGGCCAGATGTTATATACTGGGGCAATGGGGCCAGATGTTATATACTGGGGCAATGGGGCCAGATGTTATATACTGAGGCAATGGGGCCAGATGTTATATACTGGGGCAATGGGGCCAGATGTTATATACTGGGGCAATGGGGCCAGATGTTATATACTGGGGCAATGGGGCCAGATGTTATATACTGAGGCAATGGGGCCAGATGTTATATACTGGGGCAATGGGGTCAGATGTTATATACTGGGACAATGGGGCCAGATGTTATATACTGGGGCAATGGGGCCAGATGTTATATACTGGGGCAATGGGGCCAGATGTTATATACTGAGGCAATGGGGCCAGATGTTATATACTGGGGCAATGGGGTCAGATGTTATATACTGGGGCAATGGGGCCAGATGTTATATACTGAGGCAATGGGGTCAGATGTTATATACTGGGGCAATGGGGCCAGATGTTATATACTGGGGCAATGAGGTCAGATGTTATATACTGAGGCAATGGGGCCAGATGTTATATACTGGGGCAATGGGGCCAGATGTTATATACCGGGATAATGGGGCCAGATGTTATATACTGGGGCAATGGGGCCAGATGTTATATACTGGGGCAATGGGGCCAGATGTTATATACCGGGATAATGGGGCCAGATGTTATATACTGGGGCAATGGGGCCAGATGTTATATACTGGGGCAATGAGGTCAGATGTTATATACTGAGGCAATGAGGCCAGATGTTATATACTGGGGCAATGGGGCCAGATGTTATATACTGGGGCAATGGGGCCAGATGTTATATACTGGGGCAATGGGGCCAGATGTTATATACTGGGGCAATGGGGCCAGATGTTATATACTGGGGCAATGGGGCCAGATGTTATATACTGAGGCAATGGGGCCAGATGTTATATACTGGGGCAATGGGGCCAGATGTTATATACTGGGGCAATGGGGCCAGATGTTATATACTGGGGCAATGGGGCCAGATGTTATATACTGAGGCAATGGGGCCAGATGTTATATACTGGGGCAATGGGGTCAGATGTTATATACTGGGACAATGGGGCCAGATGTTATATACTGGGGCAATGGGGCCAGATGTTATATACTGGGGCAATGGGGCCAGATGTTATATACTGAGGCAATGGGGCCAGATGTTATATACTGGGGCAATGGGGTCAGATGTTATATACTGGGGCAATGGGGCCAGATGTTATATACTGAGGCAATGGGGTCAGATGTTATATACTGGGGCAATGGGGCCAGATGTTATATACTGGGGCAATGGGGCCAGATGTTATATACTGGGGCAATGGGGTCAGATGTTATATACTGAGGCAATGGGGCCAGATGTTATATACTGGGGCAATGGGGTCAGATGTTATATACTGAGGCAATGGGGCCAGATGTTATATACTGGGGCAATGAGGTCAGATGTTATATACTGAGGCAATGGGGCCAGATGTTATATACTGGGGCAATGGGGCCAGATGTTATATACTGGGGCAATGGGGCCAGATGTTATATACTGGGGCAATGGGGTCAGATGTTATATACTGAGGCAATGGGGCCAGATGTTATATACTGGGGCAATGAGGTCAGATGTTATATACTGAGGCAATGGGGCCAGATGTTATATACTGGGTGAATGGGGCCAGATGTTATATACTGAGGCAATGAGGTCAGATGTTATATACTGGGGCAATGGGGCCAGATGTTATATACTGGGGCAATGGGGCCAGATGTTATATACTGAGGCAATGGGGCCAGATGTTATATACTGGGGCAATGGGGCCAGATGTTATATACTGGGGCAATGGGGCCAGATGTTATATACTGGGGCAATGGGGCCAGATGTTATATACCGGGATAATGGAGCCAGATGTTATATACAGGGATAATGGGGCCAGATGTTATATACCGGGATAATGGGGCCGGATATTATACACCGGAGGCAATGAGACTATATATCATACACTGGGAGCAATTGGACCAGATGTTATAAACTGGGACACTGGGGGTAATAGGTCTGGATCTTATACACCTGCAACAATGGGGCCAGATATTATACACTGGGCCAATGGGACTTAAAGAGAAATCGAAATGTAATGATTAACACATGAGCTTTCGTCCACATAGTGTATGTTCTATAAAATTATACCAAATGACAGTAGAAATAATCTCGCAGGATCAAGGCCTCCTAAAACAAAATATGAAAAAAAAAAAAAAAATGACCTTGTTTTGAAGGGTTAATATCATACAGAACCAATTATAAAGCCCTCGACGCGACATAAGCGTCTCGCTTGCTTACTGCGTCCCGCTCATATGCCTCTGTTTCCAAATATTTTCCTGGTTTTACAATCCATCAGCCGATTTTATGTGTAATAATTATTACAAAGTTCATTTCATGCGGCCCGTTCCTGGGATAATCTGTGCGATAAGCGCAGTCGTATATCTGTAACGATGATGGAGAAATTAAGACGGTAAAGTCGAACATTTGAAGATTGTGATTAAGTTAATTATAATTCTCTCTGGCGTTCCTGGCGATGGATAATGTGTTTGCAGTGCAAAGCGGCGATCGTCAGAGGTGGTATATATTTCTGCTGATTTTATTACATATAGGGATCAGAGTGACGGGAAAATGTGCAAATAACGTCATGAAAATGACATAAAATGATCAAATATATGACCTTAGAACCTTATAAAACACATCTTAGCTGCAACAGAACTGTATATTATTAACTTCGGCTGCTGCAGAACATCTTAATACACACCTCAGCTGCTGCAGAACCTCAAAATAAACACCTCAGCACCTGTAAAGGATCATAGTATTCCCATGAGCACCTGCAGAACATTATAAGATATCTGAGCTATTGCAGAACATTATAATACACATCAGCTGCTGCAGAACATTATAATATACACCTCAGCTGCAACAAAACCAACAAAACATTATAATACACCTCAGCTGCTGCAGAACAGAATAACACATCTCAGCTGCTTCAGAACATCATAATATACATGTCAGCTGCCACAGAACAGAATAATACATACCTCAGCTGCTGCAGAACATCATATTATACACCTCAGCTGCTATGGAGCATCATATCACACACCTCAGCTGTTACAGTACATTATAATAAACCTCAGCTGCTGCATAACATCATATTATACACCTCAGCTGCTATGGAGCATCATATCACACACCTCAGCTGTTACAGTACATTGTAATAAACCTCAGCTGCTGCATAACATCATATTATACACCTCAGCTGCTACCAAACATCATATAATATGTTGCAGCTGCTGTGGGACATCCTAATACATATCTCAGCTGCTGCAGAACCTCATAATATGCACATCAGCTGCGCAGAACAGAATAATACCTACCTCATCTGGTTCAGTACATCATATTATACACCTCAGCTGTTGTACAACTGAATAATACACACATAAGCTGATTCAGAACATCATATTATAAACCTCATCAACTATAGGACATCATAACAAATACAGCTGCTGCTGCTGCAGAACCTCTTAATATGCAGGTCAGCTGCTGCAGAAAATCATATTATACACCTCAGCTGCTACAAAACATCATATAATACGTTGCAGCTGCTGTGGAGCATCATATTACATATCTCAACTGCTGCAGAACGTCATAATATGCACATCAGCTACGACAGAACAGAATAATACCTACCTCATCTGCTTCGGAATATCATAATACATACAGAAGCTGCTGCCGAACCTCATAATATGCACCTCAGCTGCTCCAGATCACCATATTATACACCTCAGCTGCTGCAGAACCTCATAATATGCACCTCAGCTGCTCCAGAACACCATATTATACACCTCAGCTGCTGCAGAACCTCATAATATGCACCTCAGCTGCTCAAAAAACATCATATTCTACACCTCAGCTGCTGCAGAACCTCATAATATGCACCTCAACTCCTGTAGAAGACACATTTGAGGCTACAGAACATTATAATTCAAATCTCAGCTGCTGCACAACCTTATAATACACCTCAGCTGCTGCACAACCTTATAATACACCTCAGCTGCTGCACAACCTTATAATACACCTCAGCTGCTGCACAACCTTATAATACACCTCAGCTGCTGCACAACCTTATAATACACCTCAGCTGCTGCACAACCTTATAATACACCTCAGCTGCTGCACAACCTTATAATACGCCTCTGCTGCTGCACAACCTTATAATACACCTCAGCTGCTGCAGAACCTTATAATATGCCTCAGCTGCTGCAGAACCTCATATTACCCCTCAGCTGCTGCAGAACCTTATAATACACCTCAGCTGCTGCACAACCTTATAATACACCTCAGCTGCTGCACAACCTCATAATACACCTCAGCTGCTGCACAACCTTATAATACACCTCAGCTGCTGCACAACCTCATAATACACCTCAGCTGCTGCACATCCTTATAATACACCTCAGCTGCTGCACAACCTTATAATACACCTCAGCTGCTGCACAACCTTATAATACGCCTCTGCTGCTGCACAACCTTATAATACACCTCAGCTGCTGCACAACCTTATAATACACCTCAGCTGCTGCACAACCTTATAATACGCCTCTGCTGCTGCACAACCTTATAATACACCTCAGCTGCTGCAGAACCTTATAATATGCCTCAGCTGCTGCAGAACCTCATATTACCCCTCAGCTGCTGCAGAACCTTATAATACACCTCAGCTGCTGCACAACCTTATAATACACCTCAGCTGCTGCACAACCTCATAATACACCTCAGCTGCTGCACAACCTTATAATACACCTCAGCTGCTGCACAACCTTATAATACACCTCAGCTGCTGCACAACCTCATAATACACCTCAGCTGCTGCACAACCTTATAATACACCTCAGCTGCTGCACAACCTTATAATACACCTCAGCTGCTGCACAACCTTATAATACACCTCAGCTGCTGCACAACCTTATAATACGCCTCTGCTGCTGCACAACCTTATAATACACCTCAGCTGCTGCAGAACCTTATAATATGCCTCAGCTGCTGCAGAACCTCATATTACCCCTCAGCTGCTGCAGAACCTTATAATACACCTCAGCTGCTGCACAACCTTATAATACACCTCAGCTGCTGCACAACCTCATAATACACCTCAGCTGCTGCACAACCTTATAATACACCTCAGCTGCTGCACAACCTTATAATACACCTCAGCTGCTGCACAACCTCATAATACACCTCAGCTGCTGCACAACCTCATAATACACCTCAGCTGCTGCACAACCTTATAATACACCTCAGCTGCTGCACAACCTTATAATACACCTCAGCTGCTGCACATCCTTATAATACACCTCAGCTGCTGCACAACCTCATAATACACCTCAGCTGCTGCACAACCTTATAATACACCTCAGCTGCTGCACAACCTTATAATACACCTCAGCTGCTGCACATCCTTATAATACACCTCAGCTGCTGCACAACCTCATAATACACCTCAGCTGCTGCACAACCTTATAATACACCTCAGCTGCTGCACAACCTCATAATACACCTCAGCTGCTGCACAACCTTATAATACACCTCAGCTGCTGCACAACCTTATAATACACCTCAGCTGCTGCACAACCTTATAATACACCTCAGCTGCTGCACAACCTCATAATACACCTCAGCTGCTGCACAACCTTATAATACACCTCAGCTGCTGCACAACCTCATAATACACCTCAGCTGCTGCACAACCTTATAATACACCTCAGCTGCTGCACAACCTTATAATACACCTCAGCTGCTGCACAACCTTATAATACACCTCAGCTGCTGCACAACCTTATAATACACCTCAGCTGCTGCACAACCTTATAATACACCTCAGCTGCTGCACAACCTTATAATACACCTCAGCTGCTGCACAACCTTATAATACACCTCAGCTGCTGCACAACCTTATAATACACCTCAGCTGCTGCACAACCTCATAATACACCTCAGCTGCTGCACAACCTTATAATACACCTCAGCTGCTGCACAACCTTATAATACACCTCAGCTGCTGCACAACCTCATAATACACCTCAGCTGCTGCACAACCTTATAATACACCTCAGCTGCTGCACAACCTCATAATACACCTCAGCTGCTGCACAACCTTATAATACACCTCAGCTGCTGCACAACCTCATAATACACCTCAGCTGCTGCACAACCTTATAATACACCTCAGCTGCTGCACAACCTCATAATACACCTCAGCTGCTGCACAACCTTATAATACACCTCAGCTGCTGCACAACCTTATAATACACCTCAGCTGCTGCACAACCTTATAATACACCTCAGCTGCTGCACAACCTTATAATACACCTCAGCTGCTGCACAACCTTATAATACACCTCAGCTGCTGCACAACCTTATAATACACCTCAGCTGCTGCACAACCTTATAATACACCTCAGCTGCTGCACAACCTTATAATACACCTCAGCTGCTGCACAACCTTATAATACACCTCAGCTGCTGCACAACCTCATAATACACCTCAGCTGCTGCACAACCTTATAATACACCTCAGCTGCTGCACAACCTTATAATACACCTCAGCTGCTGCACAACCTTATAATACACCTCAGCTGCTGCACAACCTTATAATACACCTCAGCTGCTGCACAACCTTATAATACGCCTCAGCTGCTGCACAACCTTATAATACACCTCAGCTGCTGCACAACCTTATAATACACCTCAGCTGCTGCACAACCTCATAATACACCTCAGCTGCTGCACAACCTTATAATACACCTCAGCTGCTGCACAACCTTATAATACACCTCAGCTGCTGCACAACCTCATAATACACCTCAGCTGCTGCTCAACCTTATAATACACCTCAGCTGCTGCACAACCTTATAATACACCTCAGCTGCTGCACAACCTTATAATACGCCTCAGCTGCTGCACAACCTTATAATACACCTCAGCTGCTGCACAACCTTATAATACACCTCAGCTGCTGCACAACCTTATATTACACCTCAGCTGCTGCACAACCTTATAATACACCTCAGCTGCTGCACAACCTTATAATACGCCTCACCTGCTGCACAACCTTATAATACACCTCAGCTGCTGCACAACCTCATAATACGCCTCAGCTGCTGCACAACCTTATAATACACCTCAGCTGCTGCACAACCTTATAATACACCTCAGCTGCTGCACAACCTCATAATACACCTCAGCTGCTGCACAACCTTATAATACACCTCAGCTGCTGCACAACCTTATAATACACCTCAGCTGCTGCACAACCTCATAATACACCTCAGCTGCTGCACAACCTTATAATACACCTCAGCTGCTGCACAACCTTATAATACACCTCAGCTGCTGCACATCCTTATAATACACCTCAGCTGCTGCACTACCTTATAATACACCTCAGCTGCTGCACATCCTTATAATACACCTCAGCTGCTGCACTACCTTATAATACACCTCAGCTGCTGCACAACCTTATAATACACCTCAGCTGCTGCACAATCTTATAATACACCTCAGCTGCTGCACAACCTTATAATACACCTCAGCTGCTGCTCAACCTTATAATACACCTCAGCTGCTGCACAACCTTATAATACGCCTCAGCTGCTGCACAACCTTATAATACACCTCAGCTGCTGCACATCCTTATAATACACCTCAGCTGCTGCACAACCTCATAATACACCTCAGCTGCTGCACAACCTTATAATACACCTCAGCTGCTGCACAACCTCATAATACCCCTCAGCTGCTGCACAACCTTATAATACACCTCAGCTGCTGCACAACCTTATAATACACCTCAGCTGCTGCACAACCTTATAATACGCCTCAGCTGCAGCTCAAGCTTATAATACACCTCAGCTGCTGCACAACCTTATAATACACCTCAGCTGCTGCACAACCTTATAATACACCTCAGCTGCTGCACAACCTTATAATACACCTCAGCTGCTGCACATCCTTATAATACACCTCAGCTGCTGCACTACCTTATAATACACCTCAGCTGCTGCACAACCTGATAATACACCTCAGCTGCTGCACAACCTTATAATACACCTCAGCTGCTGCACAACCTCATAATACACCTCAGCTGCTGCACAACCTTATAATACACCTCAGCTGCTGCACAACCTTATAATACACCTCAGCTGCTGCACAACCTTATAATACACCTCAGCTGCTGCACAACCTTATATTACACCTCAGCTGCTGCACATCCTTATAATACACCTCAGCTGCTGCACAACCTTATAATACACCTCAGCCGCTGCACAACCTTATAATACACCTCAGCTGCTGCACAACCTTATAATACACCTCAGCTGCTGCACAACCTTATATTACACCTCAGCTGCTGCACAACCTTATAATACACCTCAGCTGCTGCACAACCTTATAATACACCTCAGCTGCTGCACAACCTTATAATACACCTCAGCTGCTGCACAACCTTATAATACACCTCAGCTGCTGCACAACCTTATAATACACCTCAGCTGCTGCACAACCTTATAATACACCTCAGCTGCTGCACAACCTTATAATACACCTCAGCTGCTGCACAACCTTATAATACACCTCAGCTGCTGCACATCCTTATAATACACCTCAGCTGCTGCACTACCTTATAATACACCTCAGCTGCTGCACAACCTTATAATACACCTCAGCTGCTGCACAACCTTATAATACACCTCAGCTGCTGCTCAACCTCATAATACACCTCAGCTGCTGCACAACCTTATAATACACCTCAGCTGCTGCACAACCTTATAATACACCTCAGCTGCTGCACAACCTTATAATACACCTCAGCTGCTGCACAACCTTATATTACACCTCAGCTGCTGCACAACCTTATAATACGCCTCAGCTGCTGCACAACCTTATAATACACCTCAGCTGCTGCACAACCTTATATTACACCTCAGCTGCTGCACAACCTTATAATACACCTCAGCTGCTGCTCAACCTCATAATACACCTCAGCTGCTGCACAACCTTATAATACACCTCAGCTGCTGCTCAAGCTTATAATACACCTCAGCTGCTGCTCAACCTTATAATACACCTCAGCTGCTGCATAACCTTATAATACACCTCAGCTGCTGCACAACCTTATAATACACCTCAGGTGCTGCACAACCTTATAATACACCTCAGCTGCTGCACAACCTTATAATACACCTCAGCTGCTGCACAACCTTATAATACACCTCAGCTGCTGCACAACCTCATAATACACCTCAGCTGCTGCATAACCTTATAATACACCTCAGCTGCTGCACAACCTTATAATACACCTCAGCTGCTGCACAACCTTATAATACACCTCAGCTGCTGCACAACCTTATAATACACCTCAGCTGCTGCACAACCTCATAATACATCTCAGCTGCTGCACATCCTTATAATACACCTCAGCTGCTGCACTACCTTATAATACACCTCAGCTGCTGCACAACCTTATAATACACCTCAGCTGCTGCACATCCTTATAATACACCTCAGCTGCTGCACTACCTTATAATACACCTCAGCTGCTGCACAACCTTATAATACACCTCAGCTGCTGCACATCCTTATAATACACCTCAGCTGCTGCACAACCTTATAATACACCTCAGCTGCTGCACATCCTTATAATACACCTCAGCTGCTGCACAACCTTATAATACACCTCAGCTGCTGCACAACCTTATAATACACCTCAGCTGCTGCACAACCTTATAATACACCTCAGCTGCTGCACAACCTTATAATACACCTCAGCTGCTGCACAACCTTATAATACACCTCAGCTGCTGCACAACCTTATAATACACCTCAGCTGCTGCACAACCTTATAATACACCTCAGCTGCTGCACAACCTCATAATACATCTCAGCTGCTGCACAACCTTATAATACACCTCAGCTGCTGCACATCCTTATAATACACCTCAGCTGCTGCACTACCTTATAATACACCTCAGCTGCTGCACAACCTTATAATACACCTCAGCTGCTGCACATCCTTATAATACACCTCAGCTGCTGCACAACCTCATAATACACCTCAGCTGCTGCACAACCTCATAATACACCTCAGCTGCTGCACAACCTTATAATACACCTCAGCTGCTGCACAACCTTATAATACACCTCAGCTGCTGCACAACCTTATAATACACCTCAGCTGCTGCACAACCTTATAATACACCTCAGCTGCTGCACATCCTTATAATACACCTCAGCTGCTGCACAACCTCATAATACACCTCAGCTGCTGCACAACCTCATAATACACCTCAGCTGCTGCACAACCTTATAATACACCTCAGCTGCTGCACAACCTCATAATACCCCTCAGCTGCTGCACAACCTTATAATACACCTCAGCTGCTGCACAACCTTATAATACACCTCAGCTGCTGCACAACCTTATAATACACCTCAGCTGCTGCACAACCTTATAATACACCTCAGCTGCTGCACAACCTTATAATACACCTCAGCTGCTGCACAACCTTATAATACACCTCAGCTGCTGCACAACCTCATAATACACCTCAGCTGCTGCACAACCTCATAATACACCTCAGCTGCTGCACAACCTCATAATACACCTCAGCTGCTGCACAACCTCATAATACACCTCAGCTGCTGCACAACCTCATAATACACCTCAGCTGCTGCACATCCTTATAATACACCTCAGCTGCTGCACAACCTTATAATACACCTCAGCTGCTGCACAACCTTATAATACACCTCAGCTGCTGCACAACCTTATAATACACCTCAGCTGCTGCACATCCTTATAATACACCTCAGCTGCTGCACAACCTTATAATACACCTCAGCTGCTGCACATCCTTATAATACACCTCAGCTGCTGCACAACCTTATAATACACCTCAGCTGCTGCACAACCTTATAATACACCTCAGCTGCTGCACATCCTTATAATACACCTCAGCTGCTGCACAACCTTATAATACACCTCAGCTGCTGCACAACCTTATAATACACCTCAGCTGCTGCACAACCTTATAATACACCTCAGCTGCTGCACTACCTTATAATACGCCTCAGCTGCTGCACAACCTTATAATACACCTCAGCTGCTGCACAACCTTATAATACACCTCAGCTGCTGCACAACCTTATATTACACCTCAGCTGCTGCACAACCTTATATTACACCTCAGCTGCTGCACAACCTTATAATACACCTCAGCTGCTGCACAACCTTATAATACACCTCAGCTGCTGCACAACCTCATAATACACCTCAGCTGCTGCACAACCTTATAATACACCTCAGCTGCTGCACTACCTTATAATACACCTCAGCTGCTGCACAACCTTATAATACACCTCAGCTGCTGCACAACCTTATAATACACCTCAGCTGCTGCACAACCTTATAATACACCTCAGCTGCTGCACAACCTTATAATACACCTCAGCTGCTGCACAACCTTATAATACACCTCAGCTGCTGCACATCCTTATAATACACCTCAGCTGCTGCACAACCTTATAATACACCTCAGCTGCTGCACAACCTTATAATACACCTCAGCTGCTGATAATAGACAATCGGAGCGTGTGGACATTGTTGCATTCAGCATTGTATATGGATGGCTCCGTCCAGTGCAGTGATGTATTGCGCTATCCACTAAAGGGGGAAATATTGCTTTCTGCAGTTCATTTCCATGTAACCCAAGCAATAATATGACTATGTGCATTTCTCTCTGCAGAGGCTCCCAGGTTCCTCGGGGTCATTTATCAGCCAGGAGTAGCCGGGGATAAGAGGGATGACGTTTCTTCCGCCTTCTCATAGCAAACATTAATCAGACGCAAGGTTGTTACATACACGCCATCCTTTACTAAACTAACTCATATCCTGGTCCCCCACAAACACTTTGTAACGCGGCCCACTGTCTGTAAGTGTGAAGCAGGACAGGTCAGGATGGGCTGAGCACCTCACTGCTAATACTAATTTCTAGTTTGTCTCAAAGGAATAAAAGCAGATTAAGTGGACCTTGTACAGTGACCCCAGGATTATAATTAATGGGTCCATCTGGCTCCATTTCTTTCCGTCATAGGACGCAGTAGTTTAGTTCTCCTGTTCCTATATCGGATAGATATAAAAAAAACTCCAAATGTTAGCGTGACCCTAAATAATATCACAAGAAAAGTGGTAAATAAAATGATCATATAATGCAAACATTGCAGTGCCATAAAGTACTTAAATAATATCACCAAAAAGTGCGAAATAAAAGGATCATATAGTGCAAACATAACAATGTCATAAAGTACCTAAATAATAGCACCAAAAAGTGCGAAATAAAAGGATCATATAGTGCAAACATAACAATGTCATAAAGTACCTAAATAATAGCACCAAAAAGTGCGAAATAAAAGGATCATATAGTGCAAACATAATAATGTCATAAAGTACCTAAATAATAGCACCAAAAAGTGATAAATAAAAGGATCATATAGTGCAAACATAATAATGTCATAAAGTACCTACATAATAGCACCAAAAAGTGCGAAATAAAAGGATCATATAGTGCAAACATAACAATGTCATAAAGTACCTAAATAATAGCACCAAAAAGTGCGAAATAAAAGGATCATATAGTGAAAACATAATAATGTCATAAAGTACCTAAATATTAGCACCAAAAAGTATGAAATAAAAGGATCATATAGTGAAAACATAGCAGTGCCATAAAGTACTTAAATAATATCACCAAAAAGTGCTAAATAAAAGAATCATATAGTGCTGGGTTCAAATCCCACCAAGGACACCATCTGCAAGGAGTTTGTATGTTCTCCCCGTGTTTGTGTGGGTTTCCTCCGGGTACTCCGGTTTCCTCCGACACTATGAGGCCTCTTTCACACGTCCGTGTCTCCGGTACATGTTTGGTCCGTTTCCTCACATACCGGAGACACAGTCACACGTAGACCCATTAAAATCAAAGGGTCTGCGCACACGTGTGTTTTGCTATGGACTGTGTGTACGTGCCGTGGGCGGAGGAGGGGACGCCGCGCCCTCCCACTGCTCGGGTCCGGCTGCCGCTGCTGCCGCGGCCTGCTGCTGCTCGGTGGCTCGAGCGATGGGCCGGATCCCGGGGACTCGAGCGGCGCTCCTCGCCCGTGAGTGAACAGGGATTGGTTTTTGGGATTGTTTATTGTCCGTGACGCCACCCATGGTTGTGGTGATTGTGTTGACACCACCGCTGCTCTGTATGGGGATCCCAGGAGCGGTGACAGGGAGCAGCAAAGTTGTTGGTTCTCCCCTCCGTGGGTAGGGGGTAGTTGTCCCAGGGCCCAGTGATGAGGTGGGTGATGAGGGATGGTGGGGCCGGTGCAGGGCTTGACGGGGTGCAGGGACGCGGGGGCAGCGCTGTGCCTTGCGGCACTGTGGTACTCACTCAGCCTGAGACAGAGACACAGTTCTTGGTAAAACACACGGCTGGAAAGACGGTTCCCACGGACGGCTGCACTTGCTTTTCCCCAGTAGTTGACGGTGACGGTCCCTTTTCCTGCACCTAAGATGATGATGGTAGCGATGGGTTCCCACCGGTAACCCGCTCCCCAACTTGGATATGGGCCGGAGGAGCCCTACTTTGCCCGCAGGCGCTGGCCCTGAGAAACTGGTGCCCTGGCGGTGGCGGTGTCTCTAACGGTTGGACTGTTGCCTTCAATCGGGACTTTGTTGTTGGGAGACCCAGAGGTCCCCTTCACTGACGGATTTGGCAAATTCACGGCGACTCCTAGCCTTGCCGGGATCCGAAAGGCCCCTGCCAATGGTGCTGACTGCTCTTCGTATACCGCTCCGGTACCGCCGGGCCACCACCCGTCCGCGGTCCTTCCGGCAACCTCCAAGCAGCCTCTCCTGCAGACAGTCACCGCCGTCTGCTGACCTTGCTGTTCTCAGTCCGGGGCACACACCCGGACCAATTTCAGGCTTTCTCAACTGTCACTTTTTCTGTCACTAATCTCACTTAGTCTTCCACTTTAACTCCTCTCTCAAGCTCCTCTACCACTTCACTTCCTTCTACTTCCTAGTCCCTAGCTTGACTGCTTGGTTTCCCCGCCTCCAGGACTGTGAACTCCTCGGTGGGCGGAGCCAACCACCTGGCCCACCCCCTGGTGTGGACATCAGCCCCTGGAGGAAGGCAACAAGGATTTTTGTGTAGCTTTGGTGTACCTATCTGGGGTGTAGGGTGTGGTGGTGTCATTACCTGTGACCCCTGGCTTGCCCAGGGCGTCACATACGTGTGGAGCATATGTGTGCCCGTGTGCTCCACACGTAGACATGTCCATTTTCTTCCCGCATCACTGGTGTCACACGGCCTGCAAACGGACCACACAGAGGTGTTCCGTGTGACACGCACCAGAGAAAACACACATGTCTGTTAAAAAAATAACAAATGTTTACTCACTTTCTCCAGCCCTGCAGTCTCTGCCGCTGCTGTTGTACCGCCCCGCGCTCGGCTGCAGCCGAGCCGCTCGGATCCGGGCTCGTGTGTCGGTGGCTCGAGTGCCTCTGGACCGGGGGTCACGTCGCTCTGCAAGGGGGCTGGTGTTTTGAAGGGGGGTTTTAGATTAGAGTTCGTGACGCCACCCACGGGTTGTGGTTAATGTAGGCACCACCGCTGCTGTTGACTAGGGACCCCGGGGGAGATGTTGGTGCAGCTTTTGGTGTTAACCCCTCCGTGGGCAGGGGTGGTGGCCCCGGGACCCGTTTGATGTGGTGCGGTGCCGGTGCTCGGCGGGGCAGGGCGGTGCGTGGCCCGAAGGCACAGTGGTACTCACTCTGACAAATACACGGGAGTCTCTGGTAAACCAAATGGATGATGGTCGGTGCCCGCAGCCGGCTGCTTCGGTCCCCAAACGGGTTGATGGTGCCCGCCTTCTCCTGCACCTTTTTGTAGAAATGGACAGCCGCGCTTCAGTGACGGGAGTCCTGCTCCCCGGCGTGTTTGTCGGGAGAGCCCGTTTGCCCACAGGCGCTGACCCGTTGGATCTCTTGGCTTTGGCGGTGGCCGTTATCCGGAATCGGTGGGCTGTTGCCTTCTTTCGGGACTTGGGTGGGAAAGGACCTAAAGTCCAGACCTCAATCAGTTAATTAACGGGGTCCGGTAGATTCGGGGCGTTTCAGGGTCTGAGTACCCTCTGTTGTGCTCCGGTTTCCAGTCGGTTCCCCGGTTCCGTACCGGTGGACCACTACCCTGTCCCGGCTACCTACGGTTCACCAGGCTGTCTTCCCGTCTCCTGCAGACTGCCACCACCATCTGACTCCTGGCCAAAGTGCCCGGGCGCCTACCCAGGACACTGACAGGTTTTCTCCTCCACTTCACTGTCAAAACTCATCTGCCTTGAACTCTACTGTTTTTCCTGCCTCTGGGCATGTGAACTCCTCGGAGGGCGTGGCCAACCGCCTGGCTCCGCCCCCTGGTGTGGACATCAAACCCAGAGGGAGGTGACTAGGGTTTATTTGGGGATGGGTGTTTGTGCAAGGGCCTAACTGTGACTACCTGGCTAGTCCAGGGCGTCACACTGTCACTTGCTGCTGACCGCCGATCATTATGCACTTAAATATTGAATATTCACTTCACTGCGGCCGGAAGCAGCAGCAGCGGGGAGTCAGCAGGACCGGAGACCGAAGATCAGCACCACGGACAGCGAAGCCAGGGACAGGTGAGTAGACAGTTCCCATTCTCCGTGTGTTATCACGGATAACACACGGAGAACACACGTGTGCCATAAAAACGGCACACAGAGGGCAATACGCACCTTTGACACGTCCGTGAAAATCGTGCGTGATTTTCACGGATGTGTGAAAGAGGCCTAAGGCCTCTGTCACACGTTCGTGCCTCCGGTACGTGTTCAGCAGTTTTTTCACGTACCGGAGACACGTACACTTGTACACCAATGTTACCCTATGGTAACAGGCACATTAACGTAAATCCACACGGAACGTGTGTCCGTGTGGATTGTACGTGTGCGCGTGTGCTCCATACGGTGGCATGTCCGTTTTTCTCCGGCAGCACGAGTGTCACACGGCCCGCACCCGTACCGCACGGATGTAGTGTGGATGCGGTCCCGTGTGACACGCGCGGGAGAAACACGTGTCATTATTTTGAAATAAAAAAAACAAATACTCACCTCCTTCAGCCCTGCAGAATCTTCTGCTGTAAACAGTTGCTGCCGTCCGCCGCTCATTATGGCGTGTTAAGGAGGTGGGCGTGATGTCACGGCGCTGATCTCCGCCCCTCCACTCGGCCGGAAGCAGCATCAGCGGGGAGTGGGCGGGGCTGGAGCCGAAGATCGGTACCCTGGACAGCAGCAAAGACCACGTGAGTATGTAAATTACCGGTTCTCCGTGTGTTATCTCAGATAGCACACGGAGAACACACGGGGCCCGTACGTACCGGAGACATGTACTTACCTTACGCAACACGCAAGGAAAATACGTGTCTCGCGGCACGTGCATGATTTTCACGTGAGTGTGACAGAGGCCTAAAAACATACAGATAGGGAATTTAGATTGTGAGCCCCAGTGGGGACAGTGTTGCCACTGTATGTAAAGCGCTGTATAAGTGAATAAATATTATTATTATTATTATTATTATTATTATATAGGGCAAGCATAACAGTGCCATAAAGTACCTAAATAATAGCACCCAAAATTGCAAACTAAAAAGATCATATACTGCAAATGTAACAGTGCCATAAAATCTCCAAGTAGCACCAAAAAGAGCCATCTAAAAGGATCATATAGTACAAACATAACAGTGTCATAAAGTATCTCATTAATAATAGCACCAAAAAGTGCCATAAAAAAGGATCATATAGTGCAAACATAACAGTGCCATAAAGTACCTAAATTATAGCACTAAAAAGTGCCAAATAAAAGGATCATATGGTGGAAACATAACAGTGCCATAAAATACCTACATGTAATTATTAGTAGCACCTAAAAGTGCCAAATATATGTATGGTACAAACATAACAATCTCCGTCCAGTGAGTGCAAAACAGAACTGGATAGTCATTTACCAGGATGGGGGGCATATATACCAGGATGGGGGGCATTTACCAGGATGGGGGACATATTTACCTGGAAGTAGCCCGGAATGGGGGACATTTACCAGAATGGGGGCCATATTTACCAGGAAATAGCCCAGGATGGGGTACATTAGAGCATGATGGGGGACATTACTACATAATGGGGGGGGCGCGTAACTTGTATGTCTTTCTAGGATTTAGAATGAATGTAAAACACTGCCGGCAGCCAGCAAGGGTGCTCAATACAGTTAAATCCTAGGTGCATTGCCCCCTGGGAAGTATGCAAATCAAAAAGGGTTTGTGGAGCCTCTGTTAGGAGTCTTAACACGGATCCTACTCCACACTGATGAGGGGCAATACCCCGAAACAGTTGTCTGTGGATGGATACCTGGCCTTGGTATTTCCCTTATCATATCTTTAAACTCGTCAAGAGCTGGATATTGACTAAAAGGGCCACTTAATATGGTGGTTATGGTGGTCCCTTAAAAAGAGCCATTCCTTGGTTAGATCCTTCCTAGAGTGATATCTGGCTTTTTTCCGTGTCGAGACTCCTAACAGAGGCTCCACTGATCCTTTTTGATTTGCACACTTCCCAGGGTGCATTGCACCTAGAATTTCACTGTGTTGAGCGCCCTTGCTGGCTGCCGGCAGTGTTTTCTCTGGCTGGTCTCCCCGAGATCAGTGATCAGTGATTGTTTTGTCTTGCTGGTCTACTAGGCATTGCTCCCACCTAGCCAGAATCCTACTCCACACTGATGAGGGGCAATACCCCGAAACAGCCTTCTGTGGATGGATACCTGGCCTTGGTATTTCCCTTGTCATATTTTTAAACTCGTCAAGAGCTGGATATTGACTAAAAGGGCCACTTAATATGGTGGTTATGGTGGTCTCCTAAAAAGAGACACTCCTTGGCTAGATCCTTCCCGGAGGGATATCTGGCTTTTTTCTGTGTCGAGACTCCTAACAGAGGCTCCACGGACCTTTTTTGATTTGCATACTTCCCAGGGGACAATGCACTTAGAATTTCACTGTGTTGAGCGCCCTTGCTGGCTGCCGGCAGTGTTTTTTCTGGCTGGTCTCCCCGAGATCAGTAATTGTTTTGTCTCTCAAATGTATATATAGACATACATCTGACCAACATGCAGGGATGGGGGGGCCAGGTCCAAATTTTGCATCAAGGCCCATCAAACTCTAGTTATGCCACTGCCCATATAAGAAGACCAATATTATAAATGTCCTGTGATGGTTGAACATTTGCATTGAGGCTCACAAGCCTCAAGTTATGCTACTGGGGAGACCCTTGTAAGAGTAGATGTATTTATTTCGCTGTAAGGACCTCCCACCATAATATACGCCCCCGAGGGGAATTATCTGTATTCAATTTCCTATATATTTTTATTTTTTTTAAATAAAGCTACAGTGCTCCCCAGAATACAAGGATAAAGTTTGCGATCTATTATCTCCTAGAAGCTTAGAGGAATCTTGGCCAGAATACCAATGGCAGCGAGCAGGTTTCCATCAGGAACGCCGCGTTCTACCTTACAATATTATAGAATTCACTCAATTAAAATAGTCCCCACTCAGCAAAAACTGTTTCTGCAATGTAATGAAATAATGAAATAATGATATGCAGGGGAGGACTTGTGATCTTTTTAATCATTCTATACTTCATTTTTAAAAGGGCCATTTGAAAAAGCACGAATCTAATTGACTGCAATAAATCAGTCACAGCATTTTAGGGATCGTAAATATTCTAACTTTTAAAAGACAACGAAATGCTAAATATTCAATGAAATTTTTTTTCTTTCCCGAAAATTATAATCTACGGCCTGGAGAAGCCGGCACGGCAAAAAAAAAAAATAAAAAAAGTAAATTTGTTGTCTCGGAGTGGAATTAAATATTCTGAATGTCAGCGGCAGGAATGGAATTAAAGCCGGGATCTTTTTTATTGTTTTTTAAGGTCATTAGGCTGTGAATTCTATAATTATGGAAATTGTCCGTCCACTTCTCTAGAATGTTTGCTCCTCTCCATAAGGTTCTAGAATGTTCAATCAGCTTCTCTCGTGGGAAAGTTGGGTCATAACTGCGAGGGTACCAGCAAAATTGAATTAAGCAAAGAAATGTCATCAGTATTTATAGCTGGGAGGCATCTGTAAAAGTGCAGGGCAAAGAAGTTATGTAGAAGTCAGAGGAAGGAAAAAAATGGCTTTCTAGTGACAAAGGAAGATTTGAAAGAGACATAAGTGTATAATGAATAGCGACTATTGAGCGGCGCTCCAAAGAGCCAGTTGCAGAGATGTCAAATATTGATTTTCCTGTGTATGCCTTCAGACTACATATGCAATTGTTTGGTTTTGCTGTCTATATAGTGCAAAAATGTTTGTTGTTAAAGGTTACAATGCAGGATATAAAACAGGATTTTTTTTTTTTAAAAAAAATATAATCATATAATTTGCTCGTACGCTTATAATTAAAGTTCGTAGGGGGTCCTTTCTTCACTCTTGTACTGGAGGACTCGACATTATTAAATTCAATGCCAATTGTGTAATACTGTTTTGCTCCTGTGGTGGCGCTGCAGGAAAGTTACACTGACAAGCAAAAGGGTAACAATGTTTTGCACTTTTAATTTTCAGGCTCCATATCTCACCATCTTCTACAGCTTTGAGTTTAAGACAACCTTCCTTTTATAGACAATCATCTTGGCTATCTCATACATAAATGTGACTTGCAGCTATTTAGCAGATGATTAGTTATGCAGATTTTGCTCCTAGAATTCCAAATTCCAAATATTTAATTTTTATTATTTTGTTAGTATTTTGTTAATCCACCTTTGGCTTTCACCTCTCCTGAATCCTTCTGGGCTCTCCATCAGATTCCAGCATGTCTCCACCGAAATCTGCTCCCCGGTCTCTTCTCCACGTTCCCAGTGTTGGTGTATACTGGTCAGGTCTCTTCTCCACGTTCCCAGTGTTGGTGTATACTGGTCAGGTCTCTTCTACACATTCCCAGTGTTGGTGTATACTGGTCAGGTTTCTTCTACACGTTCCCAGTGTTGGTGTATACTGGTCAGGTCTCTTCTCCACGTTCCCAGTGTTGGTATATACTGGTCAGGTCTCTTCTCCACGTTCCCAGTGTTGGTGTATACTGGTCAGGTCTCTTCTCCACGTTCCCAGTGTTGGTGTATACTGGTCAGGTCTCTACTCCACGTTCCCAGTGTTGGTGTATACTGGTCAGGTCTCTACTCCACGTTCCCAGTGTTGGTGTATACTGGTCAGGTCTCTTCTCCATGTTCCCAGTGTTGGTGTATACTGGTCAGGTCTCTTCTCCACGTTCCCAGTGTTGGTGTATACTGGTCAGGTCTCTTCTCCACGTTCCCAGTGTTGGTGTATACTGGTCAGGTCTCTTCTCCACGTTCCCAGTGTTGGTGTATACTGGTCAGGTTTCTTCTCCACATTCCCAGTGTTGGTGTATACTGGTAAGGTCTCTTCTCCACATTCCCAGTGTTGGTGTATACTGGTCAGGTCTCTTCTCCACGTTCCCAGTGTTGGTATATACTGGTCAGGTTTCTTCTCCACGTTCCCAGTGTTGGTGTATACTGGTCAGGTCTCTTCTCCACGTTCCCAGTGTTGGTGTATACTGGTCAGGTCTCTTCTCCACATTCCCAGTGTTGGTTTATATTGGTCGGGTCTCTTCTACACGTTCCCAGTGTTGGTGTATACTGGTCAGGTCTCTTCTCCATGTTCCCAGTGTTGGTGTACACTGGTCAGGTCTCTTCTCCACGTTCCCAGTGTTGGTGTATACTGGCCAGATCTCTTCTCCACGTTCCCAGTGTTGGTGTATACTGGTCAGGTCTCTTCTCCACGTTCCCAGTGTCGGTGTATACTGGTCAGGTCTCTTCTCCACGTTCCCAGTGTTGGTGTATACTGATCAGGTCTCTTCTACACGTCCCCAGTGTTGGTGTATACTGGTCAGGTCTCTTCTCCACATTCCCAGTGTTGGTGTATACTGGTCAGGTCTCTTCTCCACGTTCCCAGTGTCGGTGTATACTGGTCAGGTCTCTTCTCCACGTTCCCAGTGTTGGTGTATACTGGTCAGATCTCTTCTCCACGTTCCCAGTGTTGGTGTATACTGGTCAGGTCTCTTCTCCATGTTCCCAGTGTTGGTATATACTGGTCAGGTCTCTTCTCCACATTCCCAGTGTTGGTGTATACTGGTCAGGTCTCTTCTCCACGTTCCCAGTGTTGGTGTATACTGGTTGGGTCTCTTCTCCACGTTCCCAGTGTTGGTGTATACTGGTCAGGTCTCTTCTCCACGTTCCCAGTGTTGGTGTATACTGGTCAGGTCTCTTCTCCACATTCCCAGTGTTGGTGTATACTGGTCAGGTCTCTTCTCCACGTTCCCAGTGTTGATGTATACTGGTCAGGTCTCTTCTCCACGTTCCCAGTGTTGGTGTATACTGGCCAGGTCTCTTCTACAAGTTCCCAGTGTTGGTGTATACTGGTCAGGTCTCTTCTACACGTTCCCAGTCTTGGTGTATACTGGTCAGGTCTCTTCTCCATGTTCCCAGTGTTGGTGTATACTGGTCAGATCTCTTCTCCACGTTCCCAGTGTTGGTGTATACTGGTCAGGTCTCTTCTCCATGTTCCCAGTGTTGGTGTATACTGGTCAGGTCTCTTCTACATGTTCCCAGTGTTGGTGTATACTGGTCAGGTCTCTTCTCCATGTTCCCAGTGTTGATGTATACTGGTCAGGTCTCTTCACGTTCCCAGGGTTGGTGTATACTGGTCAGGTCTCTTCTCCACGTTCCCAGTGTTGGTGTATACTGGTCAGGTCTCTTCTCCACGTTCCCAGTGTTGGTGTATACTGGTCAGGTCTCTTCTCCACGTTCCCAGTGTTGGTGTATACTGGTCAGGTCTCTTCTCCACATTCCCAGTGTTGGTGTATACTGGTCAGGTCTCTTCTCCACGTTCCCAGTGTTGGTGTATACTGGTCAGGTCTCTTCTCCATGTTCCCAGTGTTGGTGTATACTGGTCAGGTCTCTTCTACACGTTCCCAGTGTTGGTGTATACTGGTCAGGTCTCTTCTCCACGTTCCCAGTGTTGGTGTATACTGGTCAGGTCTCTTCTCCACATTCCCACTGTTGGTGTATACTGATCAGGTCTCTTCTCCACATTCCCAGTGTTGGTGTATACTGCTCAGGTCTTTTCTCCACATTCCCAGTGTTGGTGTATACTGGTCGCTCAGTTGGATATGTATACAGGTTTTTCTTCATCTCTACCAACAAGTGTTGGATTGGGTTGAGGTCTGGGGACTATGGGAGCAATCCAGCTCCTCTACTTTTTTGTCATTTAACCATTTCTTCTCCAAACTCGCTGTATGCTTCCGGTCGTTGTCCTACTGGAACACTATGTTGGCCTTTTCATACCCATTGTACTCAAGTGTATGAAGTAATTTGTCTTGTAGGATACTCACATGTAGCTCAGCATTGAGACCACCATCCATCCTGGTCAAGTATCCAACACCTTTGGCTGTGAAACACCCCCATATCCTCAGGCTTCCTCCACCAGACTTCACAGTTCTTTAAATTTCTTGATCCATTCGCCCCTTTTTTTCCCTTGTTTCTTCCAGACCCATTTTCCTTCGTCAGAGCCGTCTATTGACTTTCATCTCATTGCTCCAAATCACCCGTTTCCAATCTTCCACTTTTCAGACTTTCTTTACAAAGTCGAGCCGACGCTTCTTATGATGAAATTGAAGTTTCGGCTTCTTCACCTTTTTTCGGGCCACCATTCCAGACTTGTGTAACGCGCGTCGCTCGGTGCTCGCATGGACGTCTGTGATCTCACTATTATGAAGCAGACGAGCCGCCTCCACTGCCGGGTGTCACCAGAACTGATAGACCTTGTGATAAGACGACTTGTTGACTCCGATATTTTGCCTGGACGTCACCTCTTGGCTTTTGAATGGATGGACGGACTTCATTTCATATTCTTCCACCTGTCATGGCCTCACATGATGCAGTTTGGCAATTTTATTAGTCGAGAGAGACTGCTATTGGTGAGCCGGATGATGTGATTTGTCTTTTCTTGGGAAATCTTCTTCTTGACGGCTTCTTGATTCAAACCAGTGGCGTTCTCTGGGGAATCAACCTAATAACACACTGAGCTATTAGGAGATGTGAGAACAGGTTATACTTTGTAGTATACAGGAACCAAACACCAGGCACAAAACAGTAACAATGCATTGACATGACAAAAATCTACATAACTAATAATATGCTAAACAGCTGCAAGTCACATTTATGTATGAGATAGCCAAGATGATTGTCTATAAGATGAATGTCGTCTCATGCTCAAAGCTGTAGTGAATGGCGAGATATGGAGCCTGAAATTCTAAAGTTTTGCTCGTCACTGTAAGTGCTTGCTTCCAAGTTGAAAAATGGCTGCCATGCCAGAGCCTAGTTAATCTTCTCCACATCTTCTCCACGGAACCTCTTATGATTAGTATGTCATCATTGCAGCAACACACGTGAATGAGATCGGCCTATTAATCAGACAAGGATGGCGGCAGGTAGGAGGTTCACATGGTTCTTGTCCGGAGGTCACAGACTCCCATCGCCTACTTCTAAAACTAGCTCAGATTTGAATAGATTTCCCCCTTTGAAAGCTGAAAATAGATATTCAACCGTGAGCATGGACAGGTACTCAACCAAAAGCATATATATCATAGGGGCAGGCTGTTTGGCTACTACGGGGCTATTGGATCAAGGGGGCCCAGCGCACGTTGATCCTATTTCTTTTGTTTTAGGGTCATGAGAACTTCTACTGGACTTCCCTCTCCAGTGAAACTGCATTATTAGCATCTGGGAAAGTTAACGAATGGTAATGGAAAAGGTGTAGAAAGAAAAAATAGTCCATCTCTTTGTCACACGGAGTTTTGCACAAACCTTCGCCGACTGTCATGGCAGCGTCGGGCTTTGTTCAGATTGCATATTCTGACACAATTGTTTCTCTAGTGTCTGGGATCAACACAGGCAGAATCAGGCATCAACCTCATAGACAGACTAGCAAGAGTTAATCTCTGCTGGCCTGTTTGCTACTTTGATCACTTCTTGTGAGGAGGCCTATCACATCTGCTCCCCTCCTATTTATATTGGTTGAATCCTTTCACCCATGCCAGCTATAGTTTGTCTTTGTTGGTCTGTGAGGTGTGGTGTCCCAGACTTTTTGGAGAAAGTTGTGCTTAATGACCCACCTCTTCCGACAAGCCTACAACCTACAATAACCCTCAGACCAGTACACCACTGTGCAACCAGCTCTGTCCTCACCTACTGTACCATCACCCATCTCCTGTAGACTGTGAGCCCTCGTGGGCAGGGTCCTCTCTCCTCCTGTACAAGTTTGTTTTTGTATTGTTCATGATTATTGTACATGTTTTTATGTACACCCTTTTCACTTGTAAAGCACCATGGAATAAATGGCACTATAATAATAAATAATAATAAAAATTAATGCTTGGTGCGATTGTTGTGTTTAACCCTGTTGTTTTGTAGCTTCCTTCCTGCTCTTGTTTTCCTCCTGAATCTCTTATTGTCTTTACCTCTGTGCGTGCGTGCTGTGTGACAGAGTTTTGGTTTTCTCTTTACTGTCTTTATATGTGGGTTTCATCTCCCTCTTGTCCCATCCCTCTCTAGGGGTAAGGGGAGCAGGAATCAGATCAGGACTAGTCAGGAGCAGGGCCATAAAGGAGACTCAAGCCTCTCAACCATCAGAAGTATCCCTGTGTGGTTAGGGATAACATAGGGCCCCCTAGCTTGAGGGACAGCGTAGGAGCCCCTGTTCCCTGCTATCCTATATTCATTGTGACACATTTCTGGCCTCATATTGGAGGGCTCAATGTGACCTTTATTATTAGGGCCTCTCTCTTCATCTATGACTTTTCTATTGGCCACCAAGGGATCTAGTGCCCAACAACAAGTCTTTGCCTAAACATTTCCTTGGAGATTTCCCCATATAGAACTACGTAATGCTCATAGATACCATTATTGACTACACTAATTAGACCTGTATATCTACCGGTGTCTTCTTAGTCATCGTAACTTCACACCAACAATGGCCACCAGTTCGGACTCCTAAATTCCAGATTTTATTTCATTACATCTGTGGACTCTGGAGATCTGGAAAGCTCTCCATGAAATCCTAAATCCCTCAAAGTTTCCTCAATTTAGCCAAAAATGGATACTAGATTGTTGCATAATTAAATCAGCGAAACAATTTTTGTATTCAGGACAAACTTTCCTTTAAAATTTCATCAATCCCCTTTCCGGATGGCGATGTATTTGCTGCCAGATGTAGCATTGATCTGCACTAAAATAATGAACACCCTCAACAACAATTATCCTGTAAATACAACACATTAGCAGCTTGCCATCACAATCCCCGCTGTCAACGTTTTTTGACCTTACATTAGCATTACATGGCGGATATCCTTCACTGAAGTTTACTGCACCGGCAGAACGTGCCGAACCTCTGATCTTGTAATGATTGATAAGGATTTCTGGAGATTCACTCAAGATCTGCCAAGGGGAGTCATTCCGGTTGCTCCATTAAGTTCATTTTTATTCTAACAAACACATAGTGCAGATGGCTTTTTCTTGGCAAAAATTGGACCATCTGCAATATTTAGACTCTTGCATGTTTAATTCAACACCTTGGAGGAAACGCAGCCCAATATTGATGACTATCTAGCCTGACGATGGTGGATCTAAGCCAAGGTGTAGAAAGTGGCTGCAACATACCCTGTCGGATCCTTCCATAAGCCGGTAACACAAATATATTTCTTAGAATTAACTCCGGGTTATTATTTGTTCAGTATAATCATCCAGTCGGTAAATATTCACACAATATTAGGATATTTTTTTCTCTACGAGAGCAATTTTTTCAATCCTTTCCGCGCTAGAGACTCCGTCCAAAAGGCGATCTAGCAAATTAAATGGCAGATTGTGGAGTACAATTTGGATAAAGAGCAGAAATATGTGAACTGTGATCTTGGTCTCGGGACGATTATCAGTCGATGTACCTGGTGGGTTGTAAGAGCTGCTGAGAGGTATAAAAATGGTTATGTACAACGCGAGCTGCGCAACAGCAAAATAACGTCACCTTCCACTCTACTTTCGTAAATTTCTAAATAGCAAAAAATCAATGTTTTGATACGAAGGTATACACAATATACGGCGTATTAGGGGGAACCATATTATGTGTCACGGGTGACAGACAGCCATGTGGTTTCAGGCCATAGAAGGTCACAGCGTTTGGCTTCGCAAAATGCTCCCTGACTTTCTATTTTTCCTGCTGTCAGTATTCATTGGTATAGGTAGCTTTCCTGCTGGGTTTTCATCTCTCCCCCTTTTTGGACCCAGAAGGAGCTCACCTTCCACCCAGCTGCTGATCATCAGCATTACCTTTGCTTAAATACCCCTTCCTTCCTTGGACTGGTGCTGGTGATATTTTCAGTTCATTCAAGCCTTGGTTGCAAGCAGGTGGCTTGTACTCTTCTGTGGTATTGTTGCTGAAAGCTTTGCTGAACTTCTACCTGTGTCATCTGTAAAAACATAGTTCATGTATTTTCGTCCTGTGTATCCCCCTTGTGTCTTCTCTAGTGTTTAGTAGGGTTGACGAAGAGCTCATCTGTTCCCTATTTAGGCCCCAGCACTAGGAATACCTAGGGTCAGGTATCCTGCTCGGCGCATAGGTATGGAACCTATCTAGGGTGGTGAGGGAACACAGGGACCAGATGTAGGTTCGGGCAGGGGTCACCATCTTCCTTTTCCCTAGACACACAGGGTTTCCATTCCCTTTCACTTGGTATTTACCTGAACCTAGAGTGACATTTTTGTTGACCAATCTCTTGAATAGTGTGAACCTGGCAAGAATTAGCCTATAGTTGGGAAAGGTGGTAGAAAAAATGCCAAGATAGGTAAATGGCGTGGACCAACATTAGGAAGGGAGCACCATTGTGATATATAAACCCCTCTTTCTTTGTAGTCGCTGGGATAACCCATAGCTGACAGTCATTACTTATTCCTCTTTGGTCCACTTTGGTACCCAAGACCCAATAACAATGATGGTGGGCACCATTGAGTCACAAATGCATCTACTGGGATTAGAGATGTCTATGTTATCAGACCTACTAAAAGTTATTGTCTTTTTCCACATTGTGTCCTTGGCTACAAAAAGCCAAAAACATCCCCTGAAACATTTTCCCCATCATCTTCACTAGACAATTGGTGGGTACTCATTGTAAAAAATTAGAAAACATAGGCACCTACGTAAAATGGTGACATATTTTTGCTCAACGAAATATGTGATTGCAGGACCCAAGAAGAAAAATACCTACGATCGGCACCAGGAACCAAAAATGAGGTTGGCAAAGTCAAATGAGCGTCTCAAGTACTCTTGTATAGCCCTCGATGGCTTGACGAGTGGCCACATGATGCTACCTTTAGTAATAGACACCGATCTATGGGGGTTACAACAGCTGAACAATAGGGGTTACAACAGCTGATCTATGGGGGTTAAAACAGCTGATCTATGGAAGTTACAACAGCTGATCTATGGGGTTACAACAGCTCATCTATGGGGCTTACAAAGGTTGATCAATGGGGTTACAACAACTGATATATGGAAGTTACAACAGCTGATCTATAGGGGGTTACAACAGCTGATCTATGGGGTTACAACAGCTCATCTATGGGGGTTACAACAGCTCATCTATGGGGGTTACAACAGCTCATCTATGGGGGTTACAACAGCTGATCTATGGGGGTTACAACAGCTGATCTATGGGGGTTACAACCGCTCATCTATGGGGGTTACAACAGCTCATCTATGGGGGTTACAACGGCTGATCAATGGGGTTACAACAGCTGATCAATGGGGATTACAAAAGCTGATTTATGGGGGTTAGAACAGCTGATCAATAGGGGCTACAACAGCTGATCTATGGGAGTCACAACAGCTGATCAATGGGGGTTACAACAGCTAATCTATGGGGGTTACAACAGCTGATCAATGGAGGTCACAACAGCTGATCTATGGGGGTTACTACAACAGGTGATCTATGGGAATTATAACAGCTGATCTATGGGGGTACAATAGCTGATCTATGGAGGTTAAGACAGGTGATTTATGGGGGTTAGAACAGCTGATCAATATGGGCTACAACAGCTGATCTATGGGAGTCACAACAGCTGATCAATGGGGGTTACAACAGCTAATCTATGGGGGTTACAACAGCTGATCTATGGGGGTTACAACAGTTCGTCTATGGGGGTTACAACAGCTCATCTGTGGGTGTTACAACAGCTGATCAATGGAGGTCACAACAGCTGATCTATGGGGGTTACTACAACAGGTGAATGATGGGGGTTATAACAGCTGATCTATGGGGTTACAATAGCTGATCTATGGAGGTTAAGACAGGTGATCTATGGGGGTTATACCAGCTGATCTATGGAGGTTACAACAGCTGATCTATGGAGGTTACAACAGCTGATCTAATAGGGTTATAACAGCTGATCTATTAGGGTTACAACAGCTGATCTATTAGGGTTACAACAGCTGATCTATTAGGGTTATAATAGCTGATCTATGGGGGTTACAACAGCTGATCTATTAGGGTTACAACAGCTGATCTATTAGGGTTACAAGAGCTGATCTATGGTGGTTACAACAGCTGATCTATGGAGGTTACAACAGCTGATCTATTAGGGTTACAAAAGCTAATCTATGGTGGTTACAAAAGCTGATCTATGGGGGTTACAACCGCTGATCTATGGGGGTTATAACAGCTGATCTATGGAGGTTACAACAGCTGATCTATGGGGGTTATAACAGCTGATCTATGGAGGTTACAACCGCTGATCTATGGGGGTTATAACAGCTGATCTATGGGGCTTACAACAGCTGAACCCACAAAAGTTGTCTAGTTGGGATAACCAAAGCTTAATGCAAAATAACAAGTACAATGTGTTATTATATTGAATTTATTATTGTATTTAGAGGGAAAGGGAAAAAAAATAAAATAAAATTATCACTTAATAGAATAATTTAAAAAATGATACTGCATAGCACTATAATGGTGTCATCTCCCAGAGAGATAGGTAGATAATCCCTCAGTTAATTTCTCGGCTAGGTTAAAGTCTTTAAGAGCTGCCTTAGGCCCACAGTGTTTCCAGCTGGGCTTTAAATGCCTTGTAATACCGTCTTGTGATGGGATTATTACTTGCACAGAATAGGTTTCCATTTCAAGCCTCTTTATTAGTATCGCAGTCTTTTTGCCTCTCCACACTTTACCTTTGTGACCAAAGTCTTTAAGATTCCGAAGGAACTTTGAAGTTCATCAGCTGAAAAAAAAAACACATAAAAAGAACCAAGGAATATTATTATATGCAGGGACTACATGGCTAACTAAGCAGGGGCATGATAGGTATGATTTTATGTAATAGGATCGTGCAGAGGTATATCTTGATGAGGGCAGGTTGATGTAACTCTTTTTTTTTTTTTTTTGTACCTGGTGCAAATGTCGCTGTTCTCCTGAATCCGGCGTTGTTTTTCTTTTGTTCCTGCGATTTTCCATTCCTGAGATATGTGTAACGCCTGCCTGGATCAACAGACTCAGGAGGGATGTAATGGACAGACTAGAGGGAAGCCACTCACCAAGCAGGACCCCCAGAATCCTGAAACCCTTTAACCCCTATACAGGGATTTGGAATTACACAGGGCCCTGGAGATCACTACCTGTGGAAGGCTGCAGTCCGATGAGAGTAGTCGTCAGGCAGGGTCAAACCAGGAATAGCAGAACAGGGACAGAATCGGCAGACAAGGACATAATCAGAAAACGGAGCAGAGGTCAAATCCGGATCGGGCTGCGAGGTACAAAAACAGCAGGCAGAAGGGTAGTCAGAAAACACGCAGAAGTCAGCACACAGGAATCACAAAACAGAATAGGGCAGATCAGGAGCCAGGAAATCAGAACTATCTCTGGCAGAGGTCATGTGACAGGAGGGGGAATAAGAAGGGTGTGGTGTCTTCCCATTGGCTGTAGCTGAACGCTGGAAATGTCAGCTGGAAGACACACGCCACCCACAGTCAGCCAGTGGTACTGCAGGTCCCAAGATAACCCAACCCAGTGGATGATCGGAGCCTGCGCCCACCGATGCTGCTAGCATCGACTCCTCTCCCATCACCAGCACCATCCACGGCAGGAACACGACATCGCCTGGCCATCGGAGCAAAAGTCGCTGGAGCAGACTCCGGCGGTGACGTAACAATATGGCCCTCTATTCCCTGTATATAAATCTAGTATTTTTTGCCAAGTAGGCATTGTCTTCAACTCTTTTCTGTGGGTTTGTTCTTGAGGACCACGCCTACTTGTATACTTATGCCTGATTTATATTCAGGAAAGAGGAGGTCATATCTCAGGAATGGAGAGGCACAGGAGCAAAAGAAAAACAGCGCCGGATTCAGGAGAACAGCGGCATTTACATTGGGTAAAATGAATTACACATTTAAGGCAAGTGACAGGTCCACTTTAATGTGTCATTGACATGACTTTAAGGCCAGGTTCTCACAGTGATTTAATATACATTGAGAGTTATTTTTGCTAATGTTGATAAAATTGCACATAAAAATGTTAAAATGCGCATTAAAATTGCATTTTGGGGGTGACAAAAAATGTTTTACGTCCCCTACTTGTAAACTTACTAGCCAAATAAGGAACTGCACAGCACCAAATTACCTGCGATTATCATATGAGGCACTGATCAAGATAATAAATCATCGACCTTCATCTAAAACATAATTTTATAGGTGGACGAAAAATAATAACACATAGCCAAAACCTTAAGAAGCGTGCTGTGAGAAATCTGCTTTAGGGGCAAGTTTATGTAGCAGAAATAAAGGGGGTGCCCTCACTAGGCCCTTGGCTAACTTTTTTCTTTATCTCGATGCTTTGACCAATTTGCTTTTTAGTAGTTTTTACTACTATTATTATTATTATTAGTATTATTATTATTATTATTACTATTAATAATAATATTAATACACTTATTATTACAATTATTATATTCTTGTACTATTATTTTTATTATTAGTAGTAATATTATTACCATTATTATTATTAGTAGTAGTATTATATTTGAATTGCACTTGTTATTATATTATATTTTTTATTAGTATTATTATTAATAATATATTTTTATTATTATTATTACAATTTTTAGTAGTAGTAGTAGTAGTAGTATATTGATATTGCACTTATTATTGTTATTATTATTACAATTATTATTGTACTTATTATTACAATTTATATTATTATTACACTTATTATTATTATTTGTATTATTATCAGTAACATTATTATTAGTAGTAGTAGTATTGTATTGGTATTGCACTTGTTATTGTTATTATTATTATAACATTATTATTATTATATTTTATTATATTATGTTTTATTATATTTTAATTATTTTATTATTAGTAGTATTATTATTATATTTATTAGTAGTAGTATATTTGTATTGCACTTATTATTGTAATTATTATTGTTAATAATAATAATTATTAATTATTATTATTATTATTAATAATAATAATAATATGATAGTCATATTATAGTTCTGATACTTGTAAGGATAATTATAATTATATAAAAATATTTAAAACTGAAAAATTATCTTTGCATTCTATAATAAATGAATGATTAAAAAAAAAAACCTTAATACTATGTTCTCTTAGAGTAAATGTCTGTAGGCGGAAAATTTACAGCGTTTAACACTTCTTACAAAGTTGGTGTGAATTCATGAAACTCCAGCCCATTGCGGATCAGACCTCAAGATTATTGTTGCACTTTTCCCCATATTCTGTGATGGAGGAAACTGAAAAGTGCATCTAAAATCTCAATTGCATTTTTAAGTATGGAATCACTGGGTTAAGGACTCATTCTAACATTAAAGAATTGGATAAATTGAAAATAAATATCTTATGGAGAAGACAAGAGTTTCCAGGAAGATAAATATATTTAATGGGCTACGCGTTTCAGGGATGATTCGTCCCCTCCATACAATCTGCAAAAAACACCTATAGAACATGTATGTGAAAAACAGATGTAGGAAAAAGGCCTTAAAGACACTTTAAAGATATTGTGCACCCAAAAAAAAGAATAAAAATAAAAGTACTGCACCCACAACAGCATTATATCTGCCCTAATGTGTGCGCATTAAACCGTGGATTTAATTTCACCCTATTGGGGACAGACAGGGACAATCTCTGGACCGAGGAGTACCCTGACAGTAGCAGCAATGAGGATGAGATTTTCCAGCCTGTCCTTCACATTCAGCTGTAATACAAAGAGTGACAAATACGACAAATCCAGGGTTTCGCCAACAAAACAATGCAAGTGTTTTTGCACTTTTAGATTTGGCTGCATCATTTTTTCCTATGAAACTTGTCCCAGGTGCATAGAACCTATAAGATGCAAGAAATTGGCCTCATATTTGCAATGTAACTGACCGCTTCTATATTTCTTCTTAATACCTAGTAAATTCAATTGTCACTAATATATTCAGAATTATTATGAAACTTATGATTGTTATTATTGCTGTTAATGTTTTTGTTCATTTTGCCGCTGATACTCTTCCTAGAATTAGAAATCGCCCATATATCAATTATATTTAGACAATTAACATTAAATATGTGCAAAAGAAATACATCTAAACAGGAGAATACATGTAAAGTGTAATAGAAGTGTACTGGAAGCTGTGCGCTGCTCCCCCTAGTGTTATTTATGAGAACTGCTCTGCATAGTAAATGTGAAGCAATGTAATAAACACCATAAATAAGGAAAAATCCATGCATGTACACCTACAGATGTATGGAATGGATTTTGCAATAACCAAAAATTTCTGCATTATATAGGTCAGGGCATCATGACCCGATCTCTCACATATACACCCCAATCCACAGTACTGGGGCTACCGTACAGCAATAAAGATTTAAAAATGTAGTTGTCCTTTAAATCAGGGCTGGAAAAAGTGTGGCTCATGGGCTATGCGGTCCTCTGACTGTTCCAGTCCGACACAGCCGAAGGGCTGAAAACAGTGGGATATGCCCTCCTCCACCCAGCCGCCACTGCTGCCCACCTGTTGTGAATGTTAGTTATGTTTTGGCTGCTGGGAGGCTCCCTCTGGTGGCCAGGAAGGGTTTGGACAGAGACCAGGTGTGTTGTGCAGTGGGTGTTTCCTTTCCTAACTCTCTGCTTATTTAAGCCCTGGTCTGATTGCAGGCTGTTGCCGAATGTCAGTTGTTCTTTGTATCTCTAGCCTGCTTACTTCTGCTCTACACCACATCCACTCCAGATAAGTGCTTGCTCTTTATTTATTGTCTGGTTCTTTAGTTTATCTGGGTTTGTCATTTGCTGTGGTTGGTTTCAGTTTATTTGCTTGCAGGGATTTTCCCCCTCAGTGGATTGTTGAGGAACTCCCTGCAGTTCTGTGTGGAGTATTGCTCCTTTGGGTCCATGTGTTTATGGCTTGTTGAATTTGTTATAATTCTTGTTTTCTGTTCATTGGTATGACAAGGGCACCTGGTATAGGACGGAGTTCAGATCGTGCGATCTGAGGGCCTTTTTGTACTATCAGGAAGTTGGTATTTTGCAGGGTTTTTCTCTGGCTACCATCAGTCCCTTTCCTGTCCTTTCCTATTTTAGTCAGCGGGGGCCTCACCTTTTGCTAATCCTGTCATCTACCTGTGTATTGTGTTTTTCCTATATCACCGCAGTCTTTGAATGTGGGGGGCTTGCTATTCTTGTCTATTTTCTGAGGCAGAGAGTTATTCATCTTTCCTACCTTTAGGATAGTTAGTTCTCCGGCTGGGTTCGCAGTGCACAGGATGTTAGTTCACCCCTCGGCTACTTCTAGTTGTGTTGGTTAGTAAGGGGATGGCGGCCAGATTAGTTGCCAATGCTCTTGTCACCTTTTGCCAATGATTTGTGGTGGTCTTCCATGGTTCCGGATCATAACACCCACCGCCCAATGTCACCATTATCTACATCCTCAGAATGTGGATAGCAATGAATACAAGGGTGGAGGAGGAGCCGCCGGATTATTCTTCCACTCATCACCATCTGAGACAGCAGACGCCATGATGTCACATTAGTGCAGCAGAGCGATGGGGGGAACAGGAGTGAGGTGATTATGTGTTTTGTTTTCTTATGTGTATAGGCTCATACCATATATAGGGGCTATGTGGGGCTCATACTGCATATTGGAGGCTACGTGGGGGCTCATACTGTATATGGGGGCTATGTTGGGGCTCATCCTGTATATGGGGGCTATGTGGGTGCTCATACTGTATATAGGAGGCTATGTGGGGCTCATAATATATATAGTAGGCTACTTGGAGCTCATACTACATTTCGGGGCTATGTGTGGGCACATATTGTATATAGGAGACTATGTGTAGCTAATACTGTATATAGGAGGCTATGTGGGGGCTCATATTGTATATAGAAGGCTATGTGGGGCTCAAAACATATATAGAAGGCAATGGGGGCTCATGCTTGATACAGGAGGCTATGTTGGGGCTCATACTGTATAAAGGGGATATGTGAGGGCTCAAAAAGTATATAGGTGGCTACGTGTGGGCTCATGCTGTATTTGGGAGGCTATGTGTGGGCTCATAATGTATATAGGAGGCAATGTGGGGGTCATAATGTATAAAGGATGCTATGTGAGGGTTCATGCTGTATTAAGGAGGCTACGTGGGGGCTCACACTGTATATATAGATGCTATATGGGGGTTTACACTGTATATAGAGGGCTATATGGAGGGCTCATACTGTATATAGGGGGAACTTTTGACTTTCAGGCTCCATATCTCTCCATCCTCTACAGCTCTGAGCATGAGACGACCTTCATTTTATAGACAATCATCTTGGCTTTCTCATACATAAATGTGACTTGCAGCTATTTAGCATTTGATTAGTTATACAGATTCTTCTCAGGTCACTACATTGTTACTGTTTTGCTCTTTTTCTTCCTGTATACTACAATCTAGAGCCTGTTCTTACATTCCCTAACTAGTCACTGTGTTATTGGGTTTATTCCCAAGTGAAAGGTCACTGGTTCAAATCAAGGAGCATCCATGAAGATTTCCCAGAAAAAGAGGAACAGCCTCATCCAGCTCATCGATAGCAATCTCTAGGCCAAGAAAATTGCCAAACTGGATCATGTGAGGCCATGACAGATGGAAGAATAAGAAATGAAGTCCGTCCATCCATTCAAAAGCCAAGAGGTGACGTCCAGGCAAAATATCCAAGTGAACAAGTCGCCTCATCACAAGGTCTATCAGTTCTGGTGACACCCGGCAGTGGAGGCGGCTCGTCTGCTCCATAATAGTGAGATCACAGACGTCCATGCGAGCACCGAGCGACGCGCGTTTCACAAGTCTGGAATGGTGGCCCAAAAAATGGTAAAGAAGCCACAACTTCATTATCATCCTAAAAAGCATCGCCTCAAGTTTGCAAAGAAGTACGAAAGGTAGAAGATTGGTAACAGGAGATTTGGAGCGATGAGACGAAAGTGAGTAGACGGCTCTGATGGGGAGAAAAGGGTCTGGAAGAAACAAGGGTAAAAGGGGAAAAAGGAGCGAGAAATTGAAGGAACTGTCCAAAGGTGGAGGAAACCTGATGATATGGGGATGTTTCACAGACAAAGGTGTTGGATACTAGACCAGGATGGATGGTCTTAATGCTGAGCTATATGTGAGGATCCTACAAGTCGAGTTACTTCATACACTCAAGCACTATGGGTAGGAAAAGGACAACATAGTGTTCCAGCAGGACAACAACCAGAAATATACGGCGAGATTGGAGAAGAAATAGTTCAATGACAATAAAGTAGAGGAGCTGGATTGTCCCCACAGTCCCCAGACCTCAACCCAATCCAACACTTGTGATGAAGAAAAAGCTGTATACATCCCCAAGAGAGTAACCAGTATACACCAACACTGGGAATGTGGAGAAGGTACCTGACCAGCATACATCAACACTGGGAATGTGGAAAAGAGACCTGACCAGTATACACCAACACTGGGAACGTGGAGAAGAGACCTGACCAGTATACACAAACACTGGGAACGTGGAGAAGAGGCCTGACCAGTATACACTAACACTGGGAATGTGGAGAAGAGACCTGACCAGTATACACCAACACTGGGAACGTGGAGAAGAGACCTGACCAGTATACACCAACACTGAGAATGTGGAGAAGAGACCTGACCAGTATACACCAACACTGGGAACGTGGAGAAGAGACCTGACCAGTATACTCCAACACTGGGAACGTGTGGAAGAGACCTGACCAGTATACACCAACACTGGGAACGTGGAGAAGAGACCTGACCAGTATACACCAACACTGGGAACGTGGAGAAGAGACCTGACCAGTATACACCAACACTGGGAACATGGAGAAGAGACCTGACCAGTATACACCAACACTGGGAACATGGAGAAGAGACCTGACCAGTATACACCAACACTGGGAACATGGAGAAGAGACGTGACCAGTATACACCAACACTGGGAACGTGGAGAAGAGACCTGACCAGTATACACCAACACTGGGAACGTGGAGAAGAGACCTGACCAGTATACACCAACACTGGGAACGTGGAGAAGAGACCTGACCAGTATACACCAACACTGGGAACGTGGAGAAGAGACCTGACCAGTATACACCAACACTGGGAACGTGGAGAAGAGACCTGACCAGTATATACCAACACTGGGGACGTGGAGAAGAGACCTGACCAGTATACACCAACACTGGGAACGTGGAGAAGAGACCTGACCAGTATACACCAACACTGGGATCGTGGAGAAGAGATCTGACCAGTATATACCAACACTGGGAACATGGAGAAGAGACCTGACCAGTATACACCAACACTGCGAACGTGGAGAAGAGACCTGACCAGTATACACCAACACTGGGAATGTGGAGAAGAGATCTGACCAGTATACACCAACACTGGGAACGTGGAGAAGAGACCTGACCAGTATACACCAACACTGGGAACGTGTTGAAGAGACCTGACCAGTATACACCAACACTGGGAACGTGTAGAAGAGACCTGACCAGTATACACCAACACTGGGGACGTGGAGAAGAGACCTGACCAGTATACACCAACACTGGGAACGTGTTGAAGAGACCTGACCAGTATACACCAACACTGGGGACGTGGAGAAGAGACCTGACCAGTATACACCAACACTGGGAACGTGCATAAGAGACCTGACCAGTATACACCAACACTGGGAACGTGGAGAAGAAATCTGACCAGTATACACCAACACTGGGAACATGGAGAAGAGACCTGACCAGTATACACCAACACTGGGAATGTGCAGAAGAGACCTAACCAGTATACACCAACACTGGGAACGTGGAGAAGAGACCTGACCAGTATACACCAACACTGGGAACGTGGAGAAGAGACCTGACCAGTATACACCAACACTGGGAACGTGGAGAAGAGACCTGACCAGTATACACCAACACTGGGAACGTGGAGAAGAGATCTGACCATTATACACCAACACTGAGAATGTGGAAAAGAGACCTGACCAGTATATACCAACACTGGGAACATGGAGAAGAGACCTGACCAGTATACTCCAACACTGGGAACATGGAGAAGAGACCTGACCAGTATACACCAACACTGGGAACCTAGAGAAGAGACCCGACCAGTATACACCAACACTGGGAACGTGGAGAAGAGACCTGACCAGTATACACCAACACTGGGAACGTGGAGAAGAGACCTGACCAGTATACACCAACACTGGGAACCTGGAGAAGAGACGTGACCAGTATACACCAACACTGGGAACATGGAGAAGAGACCTGACCAGAATACACCAACACTGGGAACGTGGAGAAGAGACGTGACCAGTATACACCAACACTGGGAACGTGGAGAAGAGACCTGAACAGTATACACCAACACTGGGAATGTGGAGAAGAGACCTGACCAGTATATACCAACACTGGGAACGTGGAGAAGAGACCTGACCAGTATATACCAACACTGGGAACGTGGAGAAGAGACCTGACCAGTATACACCAACACTGGGAACGTGGAGAAGAGACCTGACCAGTATACACCAACACTGGGAATGTGGAGAAGAGACCTGAGCAGTATACACCAACAATGGGAACGTGGAGAACAGACCTGACCAGTATACACCAACACTGGGAACGTGGAGAAGAGACCTGACCAGTGTACACCAACACTGGGAACATGGAGAAGAGACCTGACCAGTATACACCAACACTGGGAACGTGGAGAAGAGACCTGACCAGTATATACCAACACTGGGAACATGGAGAAGAGATCTGACCAGTATACACCAACACTGGGAACATGGAGAAGAGATCTGACCAGTATACACCAACACTGGGAACATGGAGAAGAGACCTGACCAGTATACACCAACACTGGGAACGTGGAGAAGAGACCTGACCAGTATATACCAACACTGGGAACATGGAGAAGAGATCTGACCAGTATACACCAACACTGGGAACATGGAGAAGAGACCTGACCAGTATATACCAACACTGGGAACATGGAGAAGAGACCTGACCAGTATACACCAACACTGGGATCGTGGAGAAGAGATCTGACCAGTATATACCAACACTGGGAACATGGAGAAGAGACCTGACCAGTATACACCAATACTGGGAACATGGAGAAGAGACCTGACCAGTATACACCAACACTGGAAACGTGGAGAAGAGACCTGACCAGTAAACACTAACACTGGGAACCTGGAGAAGAGACCTGACCAGTATACACCAACACTGGGAACGTGGAGAAGAGATCTGACCAGTATACACCAACACTGGGAACCTGGAGAAGAGACCTGACCAGTATACACCAACACTGGGAACGTGGAGAAGAGACCTGACCAGTATATACCAACACTGGGAACATGGAGAAGAGACCTGACCAGTATACACCAACACTGGGAACGTGGAGAAGAGACCTGACCAGTATATACCAACACTGGGAACCTGGAGAAGAGACCTGACCGGTATACACCAACACTGGGAACGTGGAGAAGAGACCTGACCAGTATACACCAACACTGGGAACGTGGAGAAGAGACCTGGGCTCAGATTTTGGTGGAGACATGCTGGAATCTGATGGAGAGCCCAGAAGGATTCAGGCAGAGATGAAAGCCAAAGATTGATTTACCAAATACTAGCAAAATGTAAATTTTGATTTATTTTTTTTTAGGAGCAAAACAGTAACAATGCAGTGACCAGACAAGAAAATGCATAACTAATGATATGCTAAATAGCTGCAAGCCATATTTATGTATGGGATATCCAAGATGATGGTCTCTAAAATGAAGCTTGTCTCACACTCAAAGCTGTAGAGGATGGTGAGATATGGAGGATGAAGGTCAAAAGTGCAAAACATTGTTATCCTTTTGCGTGTCAGTGTAATTCTGCTCAATATGAAGTCACACAGTTTATATTAATATAAAATAATAATTATAATCAATATGTTAATATTGATATTGGGCAGAGTTTATTTCAGCCTTTTAGTCTGGCCCACCTCACTAGTCAGGGTCTCTAATATGGTCTCTCTGGAAAGTTAATTGCCCACTCCTGCTTTAAATTATACAATTCTGGTTTCTTGCAGCAACCACTAGAGGTAACGTATGATCTTAGTACATACTTTTTATATTATCCAAACCTGAGTATATTTTTGGCATACCCGCAGTCGTGTGATGACCGTTGGAACCGAAAATGGAGCCAAATCTTAACATTTTATATATTATACACCATTCGGATTTGGAAGCCGTGCAGCTCATAGGAAAATCCCTTTAACGCCTTTAAATGGGTTATTAAACTTACAAACCATATGTCATACCACCAGCGTCACCAATCAGCAATCGGAGCCAAAATGGCAGAAGTGCAGCACATGCCCACTATGCAACATAGATGGAGAGGAACGAGGGAACATCAGTGCTGGATGGAGAACAATGATTAGTTTAACATTTTACCAAATTTGCAGCCATTTTAAGAAAAATAAAAAATTTGGATATCCCCCCCTTTAAAAAATAATACCCCCGTATGTAATAGTAATGAGATATTATAGCGGGTAGTAAAAAAAAAATGCAATTCCAGAACTGGTTTTTTTTTTGCAATTTTGTGTTTATGGAGTTTGCAGAAGAATGTTCCATGTATTCTATGGGTCGTTCCAATTACAGTGATTCCTAATATACAGGCTCAGATTCATCATTGCAATTACGCTTGGTTTTTATGAATACTTCTCAATCAGTTACTTTGTGATTTGCAAAACATTAATCCAACGATTTGCCCCCTTTTATCCAGTCGTCTTTTGGGGTTTTGTTAGTTTTCTACATGAGGCTTTAAAATGATTCATCAAATGTAACTTTTGAAAAATGTTGCAAAATTTGGCAAAACTTTACTCCAGGAGTGTTTTTTCAATAAAAGTCTTTTGGGTGCATTTTTTTTTTTGCAACATTTTTGCAAAACCTGTAACTTTTTTTTTCAGCTAAGAGTCACAACAAAAAAAAGTTAAAAAACAAAAATTTGGGGCTTTGGGAAACTTCATGTATTGTGCGATACATTTTGATGAATTTGTTAGTGAAAACCAAAAGTCAAAAATGAAAAGTAGCTTTAAAAAAATGCAAATAATGAGTTGGGCTTTCTTATACTTTCTATACTACTATATTTCTATATACTATACTACTTCTATAATACTAGGACAACTTTCAATTGTTTTTGCTTCACCCCTTTCTGAAGCCAGTAGGAAACCGTTTTTCCATTGATGGTCTTGTAGAAGTGTCTGCTTTGTGAGATGAGCTGTTGTTCTGTTCTTATTGGTACCATTTTGGGGTACTTTTTATTTATTTATTTATGCTTTTTTTTTTTTTTTTTTCACTTTGTTTACCATATGGTACAAATAAATTAGTATTTTTAGGTCAATAAATGTGTATATTTAAACTTCTTCTAAATTTTAGGAAAGGCCAGAGTCACAACACTGTAGATTCTCTCATCCGAGAGACACTTTGATCTAGCGCGGGCTTTACACGAGACGATCTGTCCTGCGATATGTCGTTGGGGTCACGGTTTTCGTGACGCACATCCAGCATCGCTTGCGACATCGTTTCGCGTGACACCTCCGAGCGATGCAGAATCGCTCACATATC
The DNA here is from genome assembly GCF_048569485.1 of Anomaloglossus baeobatrachus. Classification (NCBI taxonomy): domain Eukaryota; kingdom Metazoa; phylum Chordata; class Amphibia; order Anura; family Aromobatidae; genus Anomaloglossus; species Anomaloglossus baeobatrachus. Next base: position 233,733,220 of record NC_134360.1, on the reverse strand, counting down.
GTAGTCGTGTACTCGTTGCTTATTTTTAAAAAATTGTTTATTTTTAATGGCGCCGGTTGTTCATCATACCCGGGGCAGCACACATCGCAGTGTGTGACACCCCGGGAACGATGAACACAGCTTACCTGAGTCCCGCCAGGCTATGCAGAAGGAAGGAGGTGGGCGTGATGTTTACGTCCCGCTCATCTCCGCCCCTCCGCTTCTATTGGCCGGCCGCTGTGTGACGTCGCTGTGACGCCGAACGTCCCTCCCCCTTCAGGAAGAGGATGTTCGCTGCCCACAGCGACGTCGCACAGCAGGTAAGTACGTGTGACGGGAGTTTGATTTTGTGCGCCACGGGCAACTAATTGCCCGTGACGCACAAACGACGGGGGCGGGTACGATCGCTCGTGCAATCGCACGATAGATCGTACCTTGTGAAGCCCGCATAACTCTTATCAGCTTGATCTGAGTGTCAGCAGAGCGCGATCTGATTGTCTTGCATGGCAGGTTTGGAGCACACTGTGAGGAGGAGAAGATGGAGAACAAAATTTCTCCATCTACTCCATTATGTGAGTCCACGGAAATGAGACTGCACTCAGATGTCATCCGAGTGCAGTCTCATAATTTCCACACTCCCATAGACTTGAATGGATTAGTGCATCTGATTTGCGCTGCCACTCACAGCATACTTTGCTTTCTTTCTCATACTGAATAGGTATGAGAAGAAACACGTTGATCAGCACTGCATCAATGAATTGCGGATAGTACTTGTCCAATTTATACGGTGGTGTGAACAAGCACTTAGGCACATTAAAACCCATTGGTATTGTATTGCAAGTGTGGCATTGGTATTTACAAGGGTGCCACCTCTTTCTGTCTAACCACTTACAGTGCCTACAAGTAGTATTCAACCCCCTGCAGATTTAGCAGGTTTACACATTCGGAATTAACTTGGCATTGTGACATTTGGACTGTAGATCAGCCTGGAAGTGTGAAATGCAGCAAAAAAGAATGTTATTTCTTTTTTTATTTATTTTTTTTTTTTTTTCAAATTGTGAAAAGTTTATTCAGAGGGTCATTTATTATTCAACCCCTCAAACCACCAGAATTCTGTTTGGTTCCCCTAAAGTATTAAGAAGTATTTAAGGCACAAAGAACAATGAGCTTCACATGTTTGGATTAATTATCTCTTTTTCCAGCCTTTTCTGACTAATTAAGACCCTCCCCAAACTTGTGAACAGCACTCAAACTTGGTCAACATGGGAAAGACAAAGGAGCATTCCAAGGCCATCAGAGACAAGATCGTGGAGGGTCACAAGGCTGGCAAGGGGTACAAAACCCTTTCCAAGGAGCTGGGCCTACCTGTCTCCACTGTTGGGAGCATCATCCGGAAGTGGAAGGCTTATGGAACTACTGTTAGCCTTCCACGGCCTGGACAGCCTTTGAAAGTTTCCACCCGTGCCGAGGCCAGGCTTGTCAAGGCTAACCCAAGGACAACAAGGAAGGAGCTCCTGGAAGATCTCATGGCAGTGGGGACATTGGTTTCAGTCAATACCATAAGTAACGTACTCCACCGCAATGGTCTCCGTTCCAGACGAGCCCGTAAGGTACCTTTACTTTTAAAGCGTCATGTCAAGGCTCGTCTACAGTTTGCTCATGATCACTTGGAGGACTCTGAGACAGACTGGTTCAAGGTTCTCTGGTCTGATGAGACCAAGATCGAGATCTTTGGTGCCAACCACACACGTGACGTTTGGAGACTGGATGGCACTGCATACGACCCCAAGAATACCACCCCTACAGTCAAGCATGGTGGTGGCAGCATCATGCTGTGGGGCTGTTTCTCAGCCAAGGGGCCTGGCCATCTGGTCCGCATCCATGGGAAGATGGATAGCACGGCCTACCTGGAGATTTTGGCCAAGAACCTTTGCTCCTCCATCAAGGATCTTAAGATGGGTCGTCATTTCATCTTCCAACAAGACAACGACCCAAAGCACACAGCCAAGAAAACCAAGGCCTGGTTCAAGAGGGAAAAAATCTAGGTGTTGCAGTGGCCTAGTCAGTCTCCTGACCTTAACCCAATTGAAAACTTGTGGAAGGAGCTCAAGATTAAAGTCCACATGAGACACCCAAAGAACCTAGATAACTTGGAGAAGATCTGCATGGAGGAGTGGGCCAAGATAACTCCAGAGACCTGTGCCGGCCTGATCAGGTCTTATAAAAGACGATTATTAGCTGTAATTGCAAACAAGGGTTATTCCACAAAATATTAAACCTAGGGGTTGAATAATAATTGACCCACACTTTTATGTTGAAAATTTATTAAAATTTAACTGAGCAACATAACTTGTTGGTTTGTAAGATTTATGCATCTGTTAATAAATCCTGCTCTTGTTTGAAGTTTGCAGGCTCAAACTTATTTGCATCTTATCAAACCTGCTAAATCTGCAGGGGGTTGAATACTACTTGTAACCACTTATATGCTGATGATGTCATAAACCAACTAAAGGGTTAAATATAGCTTAATGCGATCGCTGTAAGTGCACTGCAGCTCTCACTATCACCCGTCAGATAGCAACAATTGTAATTGTGATGCAAACTCTTCTGTGTTCAAGGTTAAAAAAAAAGTTAAATTGCATATAATTTCCCACAAAACTCCAAAAATGGTCCGGTCAAAATTGTTGTCCCCCTCAACTTAATATTTGGTTGCACACCCTTTACCCTTTGGAACAAATAACTGCAATCAATCTATAACAAGCTTCTTCCTCCTCTCACCTGGAATCTCAGACTCTCCTTTATAAACTGTTCCAGGTCTCTCATATTTGAAGGTCTCGTCTCTTCTCCTCTCCTAACAACAATTTTAATATCTCTCCACAGGTGTGAATGGGGTTTAGATTTGGACTCATTGCTGCCTCTTCAGAACTTTCCAGCACTTTATTTCCATCCATTTCTGGGGGCTTCCTGAAGTGTTTATGGTCATTGTCTTCCTGGAAGACCTATGATCTAGGACAGTGTTTCTCAACTCCAGTCCTCAAGACCCACCAACAGATCATGTTTTCAGGTTTTCCTCAATGTTAGACAGGGAATAATTCCATCACCTGTGCAACATTAAGGAAATCCTGAAAACCTGATTGAGGAAAACCTGAAAACATGATCTGTTGGTGGGTCTTGAGGACTGGAGTTGAGAAACACTGATCTAGGACATCACCCCAGCTTTCTGACACCGGGTATTACTATACCACCCAAAATCCTTTGGTAATCTTCAGATTTCATGTGTTGCACACAGCCAGGGCCCCCAGTGCCAAAGGCAGCAAAAAAAAACCAAAATATCTCTGATCTCCACCATGTGTGACTGTAGGTGCTGTGCTCTTTTCTTTGTAGCCTCATTTGGTTTTCGGTAAACCATAGAATGATGTTCTTTACCAATAAGCTGCGCAACCAGCTCTGTCCTCACCTATTGTACCATCACCCATTCCCTGTAGACTGTGAGCCCTCGCGGGCAGGGTCCTCTCTCCTCCTATACCAGTCTGTTTTGTATTTTTAATGATTGTTGTACGTATACCCTCTTTCACTTGTAAAGCGCCATGGAATAAATGGGGCTATAATAATTAATAATAAATAATAATAATAATAATCTTGGTCTCATTTGTCCACAAGATGCTTTCCCAGAAGGATTTTGGTTACTCACATACATTATGGCAAACTGCAGTTTAGTTTTTTAATGTCTCTGTGTCAGCAGTGGGGTCCTCCGGGGTCTCCTCCATAGTGTTTCATTTCATTCAGATGTGGCCGGATTATTTGCCTTGACACTGATGCCTCTTAATCCTGCAGAACAGCTTGAATTTCTTTGGAACTTGATTGTGGTTTATCCACCATCTGCACAAACCTGCGTTGCAACCTTTCATCAATTTTTCTCTGCAGTCCACATCCAAGCAAAATAGCTACAGTGCCATGGATTGTAAACTTCTTGATTATGTTGCGCACCGTGGACAGAGGAACATCAAGATCTCTGGAGATGGACTTGTAACCTTGAGATTGTTGATATTTTTCAACAATTTTGGTTCTCAAGTCCTCTCAGTTCTCTTTTCCTCTTTCTGTTCTCCATGCTTAATGTGGCACACAGACACAATGCAAAGATTAGGTCAACTTCTCCCATTTTTATCTGGTTTCAGGTGTGATTTTCATATTGCCGTTCTTTTCTCCTCTTTCTCCTTGACAAAATGTATAATTGGTTTAGGAGATCTAGATGTACCTAGGTCTTTTTTCAACCTATGTAACTGTGTATGTTCTGTTCTCCATGCTTAGTGGGGCCAGACAGACATACAGCAAAGATTGAGTCAACTTCTTCCCTTTTTATACGATTTTAGATGTGATTTTCATATTGCCCACACCTGTTACTTGCCACAGATGAGCTTAAATGAGCTTCACTTGCTTGAAACAAATTTCTTTACCCGCAATATTGGAAAGGTGCCAACAATCTTGCCCATTTTTGGAGTTTTGTGAGAAATTATTGTCCAATTTGCCTTTTTTTCTCTATTTTTTTGTTATTTCAATACACACAAAGGAAATAAACATGTATATAACAAAATGTGTAATTGCAATAATTTTTGGTGATAAATAATTCATTTTATGGAACAATTTTAAGGGTACTAAAACTTTCGACCATGACTGTATAAAGAAGAAAAAAGCGAAGAAGACCGGATTTTCGTAGTTCTAGTGCAAAGTGTTCTACTGGCGTCTGAATTCAGAATTGCAGCCGTAATCCGGTCAGTAAAATGAGGCCGTTCTGCACCCGACCTAAGTGACACGGCAATGGACAGAAAAGTGAAAAGTAAATCTCTTTATTGGAAGGAATAATCCCGGTGTCTCGGCCGGGACTGAAGTACTGAGCGAGCACAGAGGCCTGACATAGCGTTCTGCTCAAGGTCGCTCGCCTCCTGCCGAGATTTACGTGACTGTAACTTCGCCGGATACACTGCCAGTTTGGTGACATGATCTGTTTTTTATTTTTTAGGACCTCTATATAAACAATTGTGTTATTCTGCTGTAAATTAAGCGCGCACAGCCTTGTAGAAGCCGAAAATGGAAAAGGTATTTTAATAAGTTTATTGCGCAATCATTCTTATCGTTTCACCCGATCACCAACAGATTTTTTTTTTTATTTTTGTATTTTTTGCTTTCTTACAAAGTGTAAAGAGAAGATAAAACAAATACAACACGAGAGGAGTCCAATAATTATCTGCCGCCTAATTTCTTATTTAGCTTTTGAGCAGTCAGAGGTGTAATTTCCGTACGGAGCTGTAAATCCCTTCCATAGACATAAAGCCCAGTTCAGCAAGGTGTTTTTACCAGTTTTCTGATGTAAAACACCTTGAAAATTACCAAGTTTTTGGACAACTCTATTTTTGCCATTTCTTGCACCTGTCTGAACCAACGCTGCCAAAGTAGATGGAGCTTGGACTAGACGTGGCAAAGCCGCCCGATAAATTCATGAAAATTTGCTCTACTTTGATGGCGTAAATTATGTAATCCACTTGCTAAATGGAGCAACGTTTCTGGGGGAAGCACACGGCAGTTGTAAATGTGCCGCCCCTGCAGCAGTCGGACTGCTCGGATCCGGGGTTTGCTGTGGCTCGAGAGTGTCCGGATCCGGGGCCTCGCGGCCACTCGAAAATAAAAAGGGGGACTATGTACAGGGGATTAGTGTTTGTGACGCCACCCGTGGTTCGCGATAAGGGGAGTACCGCCGCTGCCGATGGGAGTACCCGGGGGAGATGGAGTGGGGCAGCCAGATGACGTTCCCTCCACGGGTAGAGGAGGCCCCCGGGACCCTGGATGGTGGAGGTGCAGGAATGCGGGGTGCAGACCGCGCAGCAGGCAGGACGCAGGGGGGGTCAGGAAGCAGCGTACTCCATCAGGCCGTATGGGTGGTGGTGCGACCATTAAATAGACACTGACACACGAGTAAACCAATTCTCTGGGTGCCGCTGCCTCTCAGAGGAAGCTCGTCCTGTTGGTATTGCTGATGGTCTTGACCTGCCTCTATGCACTGATGTTAGACGTTTCTGAGTAACCCCTCGGCCTGAAGCTGTCGGGGTCCCGCTCCCTATACTTTGATAGAGAAACTGTGCTCTCGATGGCTGACACTTGGGATTTCAGTGGGCCGCATGTGTTGAAAAGCCCTATCCCCCTCGTTGTGTTGGGGCCTTCAATCCCTGAGCTCTTTGGGAAAGTTCATAAAAAGACTATCCTCCATAGGTTAATTATCAGGTTGCGTGAAGCTACTCCCTGATCTAGGGTCCAGTATCCCGCCGTGCTCGGTAGGTACCAGTCCGGTTACTAGATATTCTGGTGCAGACTGTTCTCCAAAACTAAGTCTGGCCCCTTTCTCCAATACCCTGCGACCGGGTCTCCGACTCCTCCAGTCCCAGACCACCGTCTGCGACCTAGTCAAGGTCTCCCAGGATGCTACAATTCCCCATCTCCTCACTCTTTGAGGGCTACCACTCAACTGACTATATCCCTCCCACCAGCCTGCCTGACCCCTAGTCGGGTGGCCCTATTCCAGCTAGACCACCCACTGGTGTGCCTGACAGGGTGTGGTGTGAGGTGACTAGGATTTGAATGCTGATAGAAGCAATACCAAAGGTTAGGATCCTAGGAGGATCCATGGAGGGTGGTTTCCGCACTATAAGAAAAAGGAGTGGAGTTCCCTGTGACACCCTGACTAGTCCAGGGGCGTCACATAAGATGCGCCTAATTCATTATGATGTATGCAATTCTTCATGAATTAGAAGCATCTTACTCCAGTGGTGTCTCCATTAAGACTAAGGTAAAAAAAAAACACCATTTTTATTGAATTGTGCCATAGTGTTAAATTCTGGCTACCTACTGCCACCACTAGAGGGAGCTCAGTGCCTCCTATTAGCAGATTCATGTATAGACAGTAATAAGTACACTCTTTAGCTCCATCTAGTGGTGACTGCAGGCAAACAAAATTTTATAATTTAAATTTGTCTCTGCAGGGAAATTAGAGGATTATACAAGACCTATATAGATGTTTATACCTGAATCCTTACCAAAACCAACAACCTATAAGCCAGCACTTCAATATCCAGGGAGAAGAGGAGGGGTGACAGAAGACACCACTTCCTACTACCCCATCATAATGCAAACCCCACGGATTAAGTCTCATTTACCTGAATTTTTGCACTCGACGAGTGATATAGCTTGGCACATATCGGAAAATTAGGGTTAGACACCCCCCCCCATGGTTGTCCCAAATAATTCAACTCAATGCTGTTTAAGGATTTTGCAACATCGAGCTAGAGGCCTGCCCTACGTCCAGTACCTGCCGAGCTCATTTGGAGACTAAGAAATAATAATCTTCATGTATCCATTCTGTAATTACTTTTATCAATCTATTATCAAGCTCCTTAACCATTGGGCCAATCCACCAGACGCAACGTTATGAGGCAATATGAACCTGGACTAGTTGGTATCTTTATTGGTATCTTTTCTGGTTTTAATATTAATATAATTATCACCTTATCCATGGAGTTCAGAAATTATCCGTTTTCCATTGCTTCCTTAAGTTCATCAAGCTTCAAAAGTAACCTGAAGACCCGTGTCTTCTGACAAGCCTACAACCTGCCGTAACCCTCATTACACTATACCACCACACGACCAACTCTACCGTCACCTACTGTATCCTCACCCATCGCCTGTAGACTGTGAGCCATCGTGGGCAGGGTCCTCACTCCTCCTCATGGACAGGGTCCTCTCTCCTCTTCATGAGCAGGGTCTTCTCTCCTCCTTGCGAGCAGGGTCCTCTCCTCTTCATGGGCAGGGTCCTCTCACCTCCTCATTGGCAGGGTCCTCCCACCTCCTCATGGGCAGGGTCCTCACTCTCCCTCATGGGTAGAGTCCTATCTCCTCCTCATGGTCAGGGTACTCTCTCCTCCTTGCGAGCAGGGTCCTCTCCTGTTCATGGACAGGGTCCTCTCACCTCCTCATTGGCAGGGTCCTCTCACCTCCTCATGGGCAGGGTCCTCTCTCCTCCTTGCAAGCAGGGTCCTCTCTTCTTCACGTGGGCAGGGTCCTCACTCTCCCTCATGGGAAGAGTCCTATCTCCTCCTCATGGTCAGGGTACTCTCTCCTCCTTGCGAACAGGGTCCTCTCTCCTCCTCGCGAACAGGGTTCTCTCTCCTCCTCGCGAGCAGGGTCCACTCTCCTCCTCGTGGACAAGGTCCTCTCTCCTCCATGTGAGCAGGGTCCTCTCTCCTCGTGGGCACGGTCCTCACTCCTCCTCATGGGCAGGGTCCTCTCTCCTCCTCAGGGGCAGGGTCCTCTCTCCTGCTTGCGAGCAGGGTCCTCTCTCCTCCTCATGTGCAGGGTCCTCTTTCCTCCTCATGGTCAGGGTATTCTCTCCTCCTTACGAGCAGGGTCCTCTCTCATCCTCGTGGGCAGTGTCCTCTCTCCTCCTTGTGGGCAGAGTCCTCTCTCCTCCTTATGGTCAGGGTCCTCTCTCCTCCTTGTGGGCAGAGTCCTCTCTCCTCCTTATGGTCAGGGTCCTCTCTCCTCCTTGTGGGCAGAGTCCTCTCTCCTCCTTATGGTCAGGGTCCTCTCTCCTCCTCGCGAGCAGGGTCCTCTCTCCTCCTCGCGAGCAGGGTCCTCTCTCCTCCTTGTGGCAGGGTCCTCTCTCCTCCTTGTGGGCAGGGACCTCTCTCCTCCTGTACCAGTCTGTGACTTGTTTTGTTTATGATTATTGTACTTTTCCCTATTAGCCCTTTTCACATGTAAAGCGCCATGGAATAAATGGCTCTATAATAATAATAATACTGTTAACATCTTAGGAGGAAGAACCTCGCTATACATTTTTTAAAAAATTCACTTGGAAAGCCGTATAACTAAGGGACCCTTTTGTTTTGCATTGACTGTTGTGCGAACTCCAACTCTTCCAGGGGCTGGGGGAACGCCAGTTCTTCCCTTACCTTATTTGACAGTTGCAGAAGAGGGACACCCCAAATATGTCCTACGAGCTACTCTACCCAAGCTGACAATCTAGAGGAATACTAATTAGTATATTACCATCAATACATCCACAGGTGGGGTTCTCTGAAATAGTATTATACATTAATAAGCTCATTCAGCTTCCATTCTCCAAGAAGTCCTATCTGAGAAAATGAGAAGTCAAAAATCAGCACAATCAAAATTTACATAAAATTGCTCAAAAAATGCAATCCATACTTCCTCCAGATTCTTTGTAGATGTACATTACAAGTCGTGCAGCCAGTCACAGTGCATATGATATATTATTGGAGCATTCATCCATCCCTTTGCCCTTAGATATACAGTCATGGGCAAAAGTTTTTGGATTGATGAAAATTTTTCGATTTCACAATGTCTACGTCTTCAGTGTTGTTAGATCTTTTTATGTCTTTCTATGTTTCTTTGGTTTAATTAGTACAATTATAAGCATTCCATTCATTTTAAATTTTTTATTGACAAATTCATGAAGTTTTTGCAAAGACTAAAAGAGGTTGTTCACTACTTTTACAATGATGGGATATTTTTAGGATAGGTCATCAATGTCTGATCAGCTGGGGTCCGACATTCTGCACCCCCACGATCAGCTGGTCTCTGTAACGACGGTAGGTGGCTAGAAATGTTCAGTCCTGGAGCTTCCCCGTCAACTGATTGTGGCCGCTGCCGGGTACAGCACATCCGCCTAACATTCTATCAATAGGAGGCGGATGTGCAGTACCCGGCCGCAGCCGCTACCAGAAGATGGGGCAACTCCGGAACTGAGCATTTCTGGCCACACCGAGAACAGCTGATCGGTAGGGGTGCTGGGTGTCGGACCCCGGCCAATCAGACATTGATGACCTATAAGGATAAGCCATCAACGTTAAAGAAGTGGACATTCTTTAATATTTACAGTTTTATTTATTTTTTAAGACTTCTGCCTTCACTCTGGCAGCTGATATTCTCTTGTGTACCAGATCCTGATTGACAGCTCATTCTTGCCTAATCAGTGCTTGGAGTTTATCACACTTTGCTTTTTCATCCTCTCACTTTTTGAGCATTGACCACATCTGAGAAGTTTCCTGGTCATGGACCCAGATTTTCAATATTTTGTTCACTGAGCCACTTAGTTATTACTTTCGCCTTGTGAGATGGTCTCAATCCTGATGGAACAAAATATCGTCATCAACAAATTGCTCCTAGATCATTGGGAGAAGTTGAAGTGACTCTTGTAGGAGGTTTAGATCCCATTCTTTATTGGTCTTACCGAAATTTGTTGAAAATGATCCCCGAACACAGGGGTGGACAGATCATCGGTGCAGCCTATGCAGCCGCACAGCAGCCTGGGAGGTTAGAAGGCCATTACCATCTCAAAAGTAGGTGGAATTGGGCATTATCATGAGATATTGGACACAAAGGGCCCATATATTGTTCTAGCACAGGGGCCTCTTATCTCTCTGTTCATTAGAGCCCCAACATGAGTGGTTTCAGGACACTTTACTGTTGGCAAACACAGGACTCATGGCAGCGCACACCTTTTCCTCTATGGACAATCATTATCCCAAATGTCCCAAACAGTCTGAAGAGAGCTTCATCAGAGAAAACAACATTACAGGAAGGATTGGACTTAGGAGGAATGGAATAAAGTTTTTTTTTTGTCTGGTGAAGCCCCCTTAAGCCTGTTAGGAACATCTAGATGTGATGCTAGTCACTACTTACCGGTAGTACAAACAGTAGAGTAGTCAGGAAAACCGGGGTCTGGTAACAGAAGGGCACATATGGACACAAGGAGTACACAGAGATGTAGTCAGGTCACAATATGAGGGTCAGAATCCCGGGAAGGCATGTAATGGATTCAGGGAGAAAACTGAGACGTGATCAGGTAATGATCTGAGGTCAAAAGCCAGGAGGTCACAACAGGAACAGGGAGCAGGGCAGAGAGGAGTCAAACAACAATTCGGGGTCAGGAAACAAAGATCAGCGCACAGGCAGGAACACAGGCCAACAGCACAACTACAAAACCAGAATGTAAGACTGGCAAGGTTGTGGAAGAGCATGATCAGAAAAGAAGCAGAGCAATTACCAGGAAGATGGAACAGCTGAGTAATAAGCACCTCTCAGAACCAACATGGAAGCCTGCACTGTCAATCAACCTGCCAGCCAGTAGCCCAGGAAAACACAGCAGAGCATCGCCTTATGTGCAAGATGCTCTGCACAGAGGAATCGTGACCCTAGAAGAATGATTGTCCGGAGAAGAAAAGGTGGGCAGTAAAAAAGTATAAGACTTATTCAAGACAGGTAGAATAAACAAAACGCAAGAATTGTGACAAACTCCAAGCACAGATTAGCCACAATGTGACACCTTCAGTCAGGATTTGGTCCAGAAGCCGATATCCAGCTGCCAGGATAAAGGGCAGAAGTCTGGAGAAATATGGGTCAAAACTGTCAATATTCAGTCTTTACATAAACTTGATGTATTTGTCAATAAAAGTTTAAAAACATATAAAATTTATCTAATTATATTTCAGTAACCATAGAAACATCTAATTAAAAGATCAAAAAACACCGAAGCAGCAACCTTCGTGAAAACCAAAATATGTGTCAGTCTCAAACGTTTTAGCCATGACTGTTTATATTTTGTGCTGATTAGACAGGACCTTCCATGTTCTTATGGAAGGTTTCTGCTCTGGGCAAATCACAAGCACAAGTGGGAAACTGCAGCTGCATCCCCCTCCTCTCCCTTACTTTCTTGGTTTTAATTATTTTATGACTACAGCAGATTTTTGGGACAGAGGAGGCTGGTGTGAGCCTGCAGGCAGGAAGATTAGAACTAAGGGCTGCTGGAAAGTGAGGAGATTTAACAAGATCTCAGACATTCACATGTAATACTCAATCAAGCAGAAAACAATGATTTAACATGTGGAAATGATATAACGATATACAAAAAAGCAAATTTCAAACAAGCAGAAGGCACTTTGTATTTCAGCACAGACTCCAATCAAATTCCATCCAATTCGGCCACTGCCAACCTTCTCCTGGGTAGCGGTTTCAGGCCAGGCTGGACAGAAGAGCAGCTTGTTTGTATAGATTTCCAACAACAAATATTTTGGCTAAAGTATTTAGGCTTCCATTGGATCCCGCACCCCTGTCCAGTTATAAAACCGCAATCTGGTGCTGTAACCTCTGCCAAAACAGACTGCACTGAAGCATTATATGGAAGTGATCAGAACTATGTGCAGGCTGCTCCATCATGCCGACCGCCCTGATAGTGAGCGCTTAGGGATGTTATCATAAAAAAAAAATACTTTACTGACCTCACAAGAATATGCAAAAAAATATTGGGGGGCCACTGGGTAACACAGACAGAAAAGGGCCCCTGTGCAAGAACACTATGATGGCCCTTTACAGCCAAAGAGCTCCTCAAAATGCACAATTCTACCTGTTTTGGAGGCAAAAATGGACCCCCTCACCTCTTCGACCCCTGTTTGGCTGCACAGATGATATGTCTGCCCCTGTAGAGGACTTGTATGGAAAATCTATACACCCAGCCATGGAAATGACATTGACCTGGGCTGCTAAGGGTTGAGGAACAATGGTTGGGGTGAGATGGGAAACATACATTAAAGAGATACATTGTGACAATAAATTAAAAATAGTTTAAAAGAACTGAAGTCCTCACTTTAGTTCTTTTAAACAATTTTTTATCTCTACTGGCTAACACAGTACAAAGATATATTTTACCTTTGACAATAAATTAGAAATTTAAAGTAAAAATGCACAATATTGATATTTTACTGGGAGAGTAAATGTGTGATATATTTGATACCACTGAACCTGTAACATTGTTAAGAAAATATTCTATGACATTGCTACATAGTTACATAGGTTGAAAAAAAAAGACCTAGGTCCATCCAGTTCAGCCTTCCTCCTCCAATGCTAAACTTGCAAGAATCAATACTGAGCAACTACTCTAGTTGTTTTAATTAGGGTAATGTGGTGATAGATATGATGTAAAGTTACAACTACCCTAGTCAGACATATTGACCAATTAAAAAAGAATGATGGAAAAATAAAAATAGAATAAAAAATAAAAAAAAGAAAAATAAAAAATAAAAAAAGAAAAATAAAAAAGAAGGATGTTATTAAATATTGTACATTTTTCACACTGTATTATATGGCACCACTGGGACATGTTTCTAACATGGGTCCCCGTCTGCCTCCAACACCCTCAAAATAAATTAATTGTGGAACAATAATGTACAAGTATATATTAATCTGACTGAATATCATGTATTAAACTTTATTTTTTGGGGTATTTTTTTTTTATTATTCTTATTTTTATTATTTTTATTAAAGCTCAAAGTCCAGCGCAGATGACAGGAAAAAAAAAAAAAAAGCTAGAATTGTAACAATCTATAATATGAATGATTTCCTTTTAAATTATCACCCTGCTTTTTTTTTCGACTCTCTGTTTAGTTACTTTTTTTTTTTTTCTACACTGTACCTTTTCTGTCTTTTGGATTTATTTTTTTTTTGTTTAGTTTTGCATTGCTTTTTATTTCTTTGGCGTTAAAAATTACAAATACTTAAAATACATAATAATAAAAATTATAGCCTAATGAATTTTAAAATCACAACATCCTATAACATTCACAACATCCTATAACATTACATTGTAAAGGAAAAAAAAACATAATGTGAAATGGTAAATTCAGCATGATACAAGGGCCCCTCTTGTTTTTTTGTTTCATTTTGCTTTGCTTTTTATTTATTTGGCATTAAAAATTGCAAATACTTAAAATACATAATAATAAAACTTACATTCTAATGAATTTTAAAATACAACATCCTATAACATTACATTGTAAAGCAAAAGAAAAAAACAAAACACAACATAATGTGAAATGGTAAATTCAGCATGATACAAGGCCCCCGGGATGAAGTGTAATAATTAACCCTTTACCTCTGGGTTTGTTTATTTTTTATTTATTTTTATTTATTTTTTTGCTTTGCTTTTCATTTATTTGCATTAAAAATTGCAAATACTTAAAATACATAATAATAAAAAATTACATTCTAATGCATTTTAAAATGACAACATCCTATGACATTACATTGTGAAGCAAAAAAAAAACAAACATAATGTGAAATGGTACATTCAGCATGATACAAGGGTTCTAGGATGAAGTGTAATAATAACCCTTTACCGCTGGGTTTGTTTATTTTTTTGTTTTTTGTTTAGTTTTGCTTTGCTGTTTATTTGGCATTAAAAATTACAAATACTTAAAATACATAATAATAAAAAATATATCCTACTGAACTTTGAAATTACAACATCCTATAACATTACATTGTAAAGCAAAAAAAAAAGTAATGTGAAATGGTAAATTCAGCTTGATACAATGGTCCCGGGATGAAGTGTAATAATTAACCCTTTACCTGTGGGTTTATTTTTTTGTTTTGATTTTCATTTATTTGCATTAAAAATTACAAATACTTAAAATACATAATAATAAAAATTATATCCTAATGAATTTTAAAATTGCAACATCCTATAACATTACATTGTAAAGCAAAAAAAAAAATAAATAATGTGAACTGGTAAATTCAGCTTGATACAAGGGCCCCAGGATGAAGTGTAATAATTAACCCTTTAGCTCTGGGTTTATTTTTTTTTTTTTTTTATTCAGGCTTGTAAGCCTGGAATATTACCTACCCTAATATATGAACCCATAGTTTTGTTTAAGACACATAG
>NC_134360.1:233705956-233713456 GCF_048569485.1 Anomaloglossus baeobatrachus | reverse complement strand
CAAATGAAAGACAATAAAAGAAGGGGGGGGGAAGGAAAGAAAGAAAGATAGAAAGAAAGAAAAATAGAAAGAAAGAAATAACAGGAAACAGATAGGTGATAGAAGATAGATAGATAGATAGATAGATAGATAGATAATGGATAGATAGATAGATAGATAGATAATGGATAGATAGAGGGATAGATGGATAGATAGATAGAGGGATAGATAGATAGATAGATAGATAGATAATGGATAGATAGAGGGATAGATAATGGATGGATAGATAGATAGATAATAGATAGATGATAGATAGATAGAGGGATGGATAGATAGATAGATAGATAGATAGATAGATAGATAGAGGGATAGATAGATAGATAGATAGATAGAGGGATAGATAGATAGATAGATAGATAGAGGGATAGATAGATAGAGGGATAGATAGATAGAGGGATAGATGATACATTTGCAGTAGATGTGAGTCCTGTTGTCTTTAGCTCTAGGAGTTGATGATATAACACAATAGACTCGGGGAACAATTAACCTGTAAATCTCCGTTTCCGATTTTGCTTGCTCAGTTGTCTGCTGTGAATATAAATGGATCTTTGGAGCCCGGTCCTCTGCGCTCAGCAGTCACCTGTGCCGTGAATAGCGCCTCATTTCCTCGGCTTTCTAATGCTAACAGCGCCATGATTGCCTCCTGATCACCTGCGCTCAGGCTCCATGCTCTATAGCGCCTTTTGTTATGATGGCTTCTTTACACCTAATACAGTCATCAATAGATGTTTTCTCTGGTCTCTTCCCAGCAGCTGGATGCCCCCTGCGCACCCCCCCGCTCCCCCTGTGCTCCCTTCTCCCACTGCACCCCCCGCACCCCTTCTCCCCCTGCTTTCCATGCACCCCCTGCGTCCCCTTCTCCAACTGCACCCCCTTCTCCCCATGCACCCCCTGCGTCCCCTTCTCCCCATGCACCCCCTTTTCCCCCTGCGCCCCTGTACTCTCCCTGCGCCCCTGAGCCACATTCTACCACTGCACCCCCTTCTCCCCATGCACCCCCTGCGTCCCCTTCTCCCCATGCACCACATTTTCCCCCTGCGCCCCTGAGCCACATTCTACCACTGCACCCCCTTCTCCCCCTGCTCCTCATGCAACCCCTGCGTCCCCTTCTCCCCATGCACCCCCTTTTCCCCCTGCGCCCCTCTACTCTTCCTGCGCCCCTGAGCCCCATTCTCCCACTGCACCCCCTTTCCCCCCTGCTCTACATGCACCCCCTGCGTCCCCTTCTCCCCCTGCGCCCCTCTACTCCTCCTGCGCCCCTGAGCCCCATTCTCCCACTGCACCCCCTTTTCCCCCTGCTCTACATGCACCCCCTGCGTCCCCTTCTCCCCCTGCGCCACTCTACTCTTCCTGCGCCCCTGAGCCCCATTCACCCACTGCACCCCCTTCTCCCCCTGTTCCCCATGCACCCCTGCGTACCCTTCTCCAACTGCACCACCTTTTCCCCCTGCGCCCTTCTGCTCTACCTGCGACCCCGAGCCCACATGTTCCACCTGCGCCCCCCTATTTCCCCTGGTCACCCCTTGCTTTCCTATCATCTGACAGAGGTAGATAAATGATATTTGGGCAATTTCTCAATTTCCTTGTTTCATGCCTCTTTACTATCCACTATCAAGGCCCTCTCCTGTCAACATGGATGATATTACAGCTTGTCCCCCCATATATACCCCTATCTTACATCCTGCCCAGGTGACATGCAGAGAGGGCTTACTGCCAGGGTGCATGCATTGCCATGGAGAGGCATGGTGAGGGTCGCAGCTCCTGTGCCAGGGTGATGCCAGGTTTCTTCATTCTTGCAGATGATGAGAGTTAATGCCACTGATGTCTCTTTGT
The DNA here is from genome assembly GCF_048569485.1 of Anomaloglossus baeobatrachus. Lineage (NCBI taxonomy): Eukaryota > Metazoa > Chordata > Amphibia > Anura > Aromobatidae > Anomaloglossus > Anomaloglossus baeobatrachus. Next base: position 233,711,584 of record NC_134360.1, on the reverse strand, counting down.
TGACAATTTCATGAAACAACTTGAGTTGTGCATGGTTTAGCTGGGATGGGGGGGGGGGGTGCAAGCAGGGGGGTGAGCTGACGTCAGGTGGTCATGTGACCCCCCTGCTAGTATATCTTTAACTGGAAAGTAATCTATCAGGCAGTCTTTGCAAAGAGGACTTTAAAAGTGGCTGTGTAAGGCAGCTCTCACCTGGACGCCCCCCTCTGCCCTGTGGACAGTGTCCTGGAACCCTGCATTTGGCTCTCTGATACTGTCTTTTCTGGACACTGGCACATTCCCCTCCCTGCACCCTGGACAATCTGCTACCTCCAAGACTGGAGAGAGGGTGGGGGCAGAGGAGCCAAGAGCCCAGCACAAGGCAGTGAGTGCACAGGAGCGAAGCACTGACTGACTTGCTTGCTTGCTTGCTTGCTTGCTGCAAGTTGGGTGGCCTGAAGACACAAGTGAGGACTTTCTGGAAATTTGCTTGTCTTTTGCCTTCATTTCTCCCCCTTGTACCCCACCCCTAGCAGATCAGCCTGGCCAAAAGCTGTGATGACCCTATCTGGAGGCAGCAGTGCCAGTGACATGTCCGGCCAGACTGTGCTGACGGCTGAAGACGTGGACATTGATGTGGTGGGAGAAGGGGACGAGTCCCTGGACAAGGACAGTGACTGCGAAAGCCACCATGAACATATGGAGGATGTGGAGGATCTCGGGGGGAAGGAACTGCTCAGAAGCCCCTCAGACAGCGCCAATGAAGCAGAGGGCAAAGGAGACCTCCAGGAGGGGAATGCATCCATCCAGAGCAAGCCTAAGAGCAGCCTGGTGAAGCCCCCCTACTCCTACATCGCCCTGATCACCATGGCCATTCTGCAGAGCCCACAGAAGAAGTTGACCCTCAGTGGGATTTGTGAGTTCATCAGCAATCGCTTCCCTTACTACAGAGAGAAGTTCCCAGCCTGGCAGAACTCCATCAGGCACAATCTGTCCCTCAATGACTGCTTCGTCAAGATCCCCAGAGAGCCTGGCAACCCTGGCAAGGGCAACTACTGGACCCTGGACCCCCAGTCTGAAGACATGTTTGACAATGGAAGCTTCTTGAGGAGAAGGAAAAGGTTTAAAAGACACCAACCTGACACCTTAAGGGACCAGACTGCACTTATGATGCAGAGTTTTGGGGCTTACAGCCTGGCCAGTCCCTATGGCAGGCACTATGGGATTCACCCTGCAGCCTACCATCATCCAGCTGCATTGCAATACCCCTATATACCCCCTGTAGGGCCCATGCTGCCCCCAGCTGTCCCTCTATTGCCTTCCACTGAACTCAGCAGGAAAACCTTCAACTCCCAGCTCAGTCCCAGCCTCCAGCTGCAGCTGAACAGCCTGAGCACTGCAGCCTCCATCATCAAATCCGAGCCCAGCAGCAGACCCTCCTTCAGCATAGAGAACATTATTGGGGTCTCCGCGGCCTCCTCTGCACAGACTTTCCTGAGACCCCCAGTGACTGTACAATCAGCCCTGATGAGCCACCAGCCCCTGTCCCTCAGCAGAAGCACCATCACCCCAATACTAAGCGTCCCCACAAACCTCCTATCTGGACAATTCCTGCCCACAGCAGCCACTGCAGTAGCCAAATGGCCGGCGCAATAGTCGGGGGCAACCGCAAAAACGAGCCCAAAGGACTGAGGTATTGTATCTGTACATCCCTGGAATGCATAGTGTACAGGTAACAACCTATACATCACTTGTAAATATTTGTATCAGAAAAAAAAAAATACAACAAATCCTTATATTTGATCGATTTTCCTTTCTGGGTTTTTATTTTTGTAAGAAAACTGTAGATTTAGACAATTGAGCTTTCATTTTTGTTGAAGGTTCACTTACTTTATGAAAAAGATAAAAAAAAAATGTACAAATGAAAATTTTAATTGATACATTTTCCAGAAAATTGTAAAAAAAAAAGGCGATTCTCTAAAAATAAGTCTGTTTATATATGAATGAAGATTCTATGTATCTACGTGTTAATCATTCGTGTTGTACACAATTTTGTAAATAAATTTTTTAAAAATGTTCCATTGTCTCCTAATATTTATTATCATCGGGAATGAGAGGAGTCCTGAGCTATAGAGAGGACTGAGGAGAGATCCACGGATTAATAGAAGTCGGATTATTATTAGCCGGATTTACAAAATGCGATTAAATAGGGGACAGATTATAGAAGAGATTATTTTATATATTTTTACCTCCATGTTTTCGTATGTATTTATATTCTGCAGATAATCCAATAGTTCTACTTTATGTACCTATTTTATATCTATCACTATTTATTATGTTTCTCTCTGCCTATCTTTTTTTTATCAAATATATCCATTATCTATCTATTTATATATAATATATATGTATATATATTTTATATATATATATATATACATATAGATATATATATTCATATATATACATACATATATATACACACACACACACACACACACACACATATACATGTATATATTTACATTATCTATTTATATATATATATGTTTTATATATATATATATATACATATATATATTCACACACATATATATATAAATATATACATATATATATATATATACACACACACACACACACACATATACATATATATATATATCTCCATTATCTATCTATTTATCTATCCATCTAATGATATCTATCGATCTAACTATATTACTAGTTATCCATCTAACTAGCTATCTTTCTATTTATCTATCCATCTATTAATATCTATCGATCTTAAAAATGACAACTGATTGCTTCTAATGCTTATTACTAATGCTTTTTGCAATATTAATTATTATTTTTCTTTTTATCTAGATTAATATCGAATTGATAAATAAATTGATCGAAATGGGATTCTTTATATGAAGTGAGAAATATCAGCTTTGAAGCTATGGGATACATTTTAGACAATGTATAGATATAATTAATTGGATCAGTTACTAATAATATACTTCTAACACATGTCTGATAATATATTTGATATCCTGTAAGTTTATAATATCCCCCCTTTCCCTTTGATCTTCTGTTGGTCGCATTGACTTACAATACAATTAATAAGAACTAAATTAAATAATCACAAGGACAAAAGGGGATTATTTCATTTATTGTTTATTAATTGTCTATTTGCCCCTGATTTGCCCATTCTGTGGGATGCTTCTGTGGTGGGCACAGTGGTGGGGTGGTTGTGTCTGTGTAGGGTGCAGTGGTGGTGGGGGGTTTGTGGCTGTGGTGGGTGCATTGGTGTGGGGTTGTGTTTGTGGGGGGCCCAGTGGAGGAGGACTTGTGTCTGTGGGGGGCGCAGTGGAGGGGGACTTGTGTCTTTGGAGGGCGCAGTGGTGGGGGGCTTATGTCTGTGATGGGCGCAGTGTTGGGGGTTTGTGTCTATGGTGGGCTCAGTGGTGGGGGGCTTGTTTCAATGGTGGGGGGCTTGTTTCAGTGTTGGGGGGCTTGTGTCTGTGGTGGGTGCAGTGGTCGGGGGCTTGTGTCAGTGGTGTGAGGGGGCTTGTTTCAGTGGCGGGCGCAGTGGTGGGGGGCTTGTGTCAGTGGTGGGGGGCTTGTGTCTGTGGTGGGCGCAGTGGTGGGGGGCTTGTGTCTGTGGTGGTGGGGCTTGTGTCAGTGGTGGGGGGCTTGTGTCAGTGGTGGGCGCAGTTTTGGGGGGCTTGTGTCAGTGGTGGGGGGCTTGTGTCAGTGGTGGGGGGCTTGTGTCAGTGGTGGGCGCAGTGGCGGGGGACTTGTGTCAGTGGTGGGGGGCTTGTGTCAGTGGTGGGGGGTTTGTGTCAGTGGTGGGGGGCTTGTGTCTGTGGTGGGGGGGCTTGTGTCAGTAGTGGGGGGCTTGTGTCTGTGGTGGGTGGGCTTGAGTCTTTGGTGGGGGTTTGTGTCAGTGGTGGGGGTCTTGTGTCTGTGGTGGGCGCAGCCTGCTGGGAGTATTTGGAGCTGGGCTGAGTGTGACTTTTAGGGCCGGGGTAATATTATCTCTGCACTGAGTAAACATTTATGTTCCTGTATAAATATAAGGGAATAAAAGCCGGTGATGGAGCGGAGAGTTTATAAATAAGGAGTCACCTGAACGCCGGATTATGTGTCCGGGCCGCACATTGCACGGGGCCGCTTCACACTTGTGTCTGGTTAATCGGTGCTGAGTAAACAGCAAATGGTCCTTCATTTGTACAAGAGGGAGGCGAGGACTAAATATAGCAGATCCCCCTGGGAAAAAGGGAAAGGACTTGTCTTCTTGAATTCACTTTTAGGCTCAAGAAGCTGCTGATCCGAGGCTTCTAAATGGCATTGGATAACAGGGTCTCATTCCAGGCCTGATCCTTTGTTACTTATAAAATTACTTCTTCATATCTCAGTGCATAGCAGCCATAGCTGAGCCTGGCAGGATCCGAGCATTCCCCCTGCAGAGCCTGTGCATGGCCAGGAGAGGAGAACTACAAGCCCCAGCCACAGCCACAGGGACACAGCCACTAGAAATGCACTAATATCCTATTCTATCCATGTACAGTATCACTGAGTGCGCCTACTATTCCAATATCTCATTATAGTATAGTCTATTATTATATATTACTTTACTGTGCTCTTTTATATCATTATTACTTTCCTATTCCCTCCAATACTGATGATATAATCTTATTAAGAATAGATTATTAATGTGTTTGGTACAATTAGATTAATACTATTTTGCTATTCCCACTGCTCTCCTAGTACTTGCATCATTGTTGTGTATATTATATTATCACCATTGTTATTACTGGAATAGGATTGTTTCACTATTAGTACTACTACAAATTTAGTATTTGGAATATTACTATTCTGCTTTTACCACTTTTCTTTTAGTATTTGGGGTATTACTATTTTGCTATTATCACTGCTTTTATAATACTTAGAATATTACTATTCTCCTTTTACCACTTTTATAATATTTGGAGTATTACTATTTTGATATCATCTCTACTTATTTTTATTAATTTGAATATCACTATTTTGCTATTATCCCTACTTTTTAGTATTTGGAATATTACTATTTTGCTATTTTCACTATTTTTTTTAACATTTGGAATATCACTATTTTGCTATTCTCCCTACTTTTTAGTATTTGGAATATTACTAGTTTGCTATTTTCACTATTTTTTTAACATTTGGAATATCACTATTTTGCTATTCTCACTACTTTTTTAGTATTTGGAATATCACTATTTTGCTATTATCACTACTTTTTTAGTATTTGGAATATCACTATTTTGCTATTCTCACTACTTTTTTTTAGTAATTGTAATATTACTATTTTGCTATTCTCACTACTTTTTTTAGTATTTAGAATATTACTATTTTGCAATTATCACTACTTTTTTAGCATTTGGAGTATTACTATTTTGCTATTATAACTACTTTTTTTTAGTATTTAGAATATTACTATTTTGCTATTATCACTACTTTTTTTAGTATTTAGAATATTACTATTTTGCTATTATCACTACTTTTTTTTAGTATTTAGAATATTACTATTTTGATATTATCACTACTTTTTTAGTATTTGGAATATTACTATTTTGATATTATCATTATTTTTTAACTAATTGTATAATTTTATGATTAGAT
>NC_134360.1:233683456-233700956 GCF_048569485.1 Anomaloglossus baeobatrachus | reverse complement strand
CATATTATATAGTGATATCCAGGTCCCAATATGGTTCCTATAGTGGTAACAAGAGCGGTGGTGTAACTATAACTCATATGGCCCCAATAACCAGCCTAGTCCTGAGCCCACCAAAAACGTAGTGCCTCCTTGCAAATATTGATAGTAAACAGACCTGTAGTAATGGAAATTTCTATTAGGTGAACAGAAATCAAGGACAGTTATAAATACAATGTCTTTACAGTGTCAGACAGCAGAAAGTAATAATTGCGGAACTATTGTGACAAATAGGTAAAGTCAATAGGACACATTTAGAAAATAAAATATACAGTTGAAACCAGACGTTTACATCCACTATCTAAAAGGACACATTTGTAGGTTTTTCCCTCCGCTGTGTATAAAGACACATCTGCAGTTTTTTCCACTCTGTTCTCTACAAAGACATATCTGCAGGTTTTTTCCCTCCGCTCTCTATACAGACACATCTGCAGGTTTTTTCCCTCCGCTCTCTATACAGACACATCTGCAAGTTTTTCTCACTACCTGACATGAAATCAGAATAAACCTTTCCCCTTTTAGGTCAATTAGGAACCAAATTAGTAATATTTGCCAAATGCCAGAATAATGAGAGAATGTTTTAAGGCATTTTTATTACTTTTTGCAAAGTTAAAAGTTTACATACACAGAGTACTGTGTCTTTAAACAATATGGAACAGCCCATTTGATGATGTCATGTTTTTGGACGCTTCTGATAGGCTGATTGGCAACATCTGAGTTAATTAGAGACACACCTGTGAATGTATTTTAATGCACACCGAAAACACACGGCTTCTTTGTGTAGCGTCACGGGAAAGTCAAAAGAAATCAACCAAGATCTCAGGAAGAGAATTGTGGACTCGCCCAAGTCTGGATCATCCTTGGGTGCAATTTCCAGATATCTGAAGGTGCCTCATTCATCTGTACAAATAATTATACACAAGTACAAACAAGATGGGAATGTCCAGCCATCACACCGCTCAGGAAGGGGATGGGTTCTGTATACCAGAGATGAACGTGCTTTGGTCAGACATGTGCATATCAACCCAAGAACAAAAGCAAAAGAGCTTGTGAAGATGCTGGCGGAAGCTGGTAAGATTGTGTCACTATCCAAAGTGAAACGAGTCCTGTATGAACATGAGCTGAAACGCCACTCTGCCAGAAAGAAGCCATTACTCCAAAAGAAACAATTTTTGGAGACATGTACTGTTGTCTAACAAAGCTAAAATTGAACTGTTTGGTCAAAATGACCATCATTACATTTGGAGGAAAAAAGAAGATGCTTTGAAGCCTAAGTACACCATCCCAACTGTGACACATGCGGCGGCAGCATCATGTTGTGGGGTTGTATTGTTGCAGGAGGGACTGGTGCACTTCACAAAATAGATGCCACCATGAGGAAAGAAGATTATGTGCCAATACTGAAGCAACAACTCAAGACATCAGCCAGGAACTTAAAGCTTGGGCGGAAATGTGTCTTCCAAATGGACAATGACTAAAAAGCTACTGCCAAACTGGTTACAAAGGGTCTTAAAGATAACAAAGTCAATGTATTGGAGTGGCCATCACAAAGCCCTGATCTCAATCCTATTGAAAATATATATGCAAAGCTGAAAAGTCCGGAATGAGCAAGGCGACCCACAAACATGGCTCAGCTACACCTGTTCTGTCAGGAGGAATTGGCCTAAATTCCACCAACTATTGTGGGAAGCTTGTGGAAGGAGATCCAAAATGTTTCACCCAAGTCACACAGTGTAAGGTCAGTTGCACCAAATACTAATGACATGGAGGGAAACTTCACTGTGCAGAAAGGAATAAGAATGCCTAAAAACATTCTCTCTCATTATTCTGGCATTTGGCAAATAGAAATAATTTTGGTTGCTAATTGACCTAAAACGGGAAAGAATTATTCTGATTTTGTAGCGCCCCTGAAGCCATCAGGGTGCTACAAGGTTCTGGATCCTCACCAGGATGCAGGGCCTACCCCCTAGGGCCCCAGAAGACCAGTGCCAGTCACACACAAACACTTCACAAAATCCCAGTTTTTCCCCAACAATTCCCCATAGAATGGTGCAAAGCTAGGGTCGGACCAATGGATGGCCACCTAGAGGGGGAGCCAGTCCAGTCCACTAGTTCAGAGGTCCCCAACTCCAGTCCTCAAGGCCCACCAACAGTGCAGGTTTTTGGGAATTCCTTAGTATTGCACAGGTGTTAATGTAATTACCTGCCTAGGTGCTGGTTCCAACAGCAGTGCAATGCTAAGGAAATCCTGAAAACATGCACTGTTGGTGGGCCTTGAGGACTGGAGTTGGGGAACCCTGCACCAGTTGACCAGGTGGGAGGGGCGGACAGTGGACAGACAGACACAGTAGTCAGTTGGAGTGAGAAGTGAAGGTGGATGTGAGGAGACACACTCACTTGGAGTGAACAGTAACCTGGTGGAGGGTAGTTGCCAGTGGAGTACGGTGTATAGGACCCTAGGTCTCTTCCACAGGCAGAAGCTCCAGGCAGGCCTGATAACACCTGCACATCGAGGGGACCACGAAGGACTTCACTGACTTTAAAAATCCGAGACTCAGTAGCAAAGGGAGAGCCGGGGACAGGACCAGAGGCTCCATCCCCACAGGGTTCACACTACCGTCATACGGCTGCAATGGAAAACCACCGGACGGGGACCCCCAGTTGCTCTACGCCACGGGGACCCATTTACCAGAGACAGGTGCAGGGGAAGAAGGCACCAGATTACTAAACTGGCATTGGGACAAATGGGACCTGTAGGTGAAAGCAGCCGGCCTCGGGTGACCAGTTACCACCAGCAAAATTGAGTAAAGAACCAGTTGCACTGAACTCTTGTGTGGACTACCTTCTTCCGACACCCGTCACATCACCTATCCACTGGGGCCTGGCCCTGTTTGCGGAGGGCCTACCATCCAGGCTGCCATTAACACCAGCCCCAGTAGTGGACATTGAGCAGCGGCAGCTCCATCCACATAGCCGCAACACCGCAAGTGGCGTCACGTGTGAACATTATTCTAATCCCCTGTAATTATCCCCTGTACAAAAAGGGCCAAGGGCACGGAAGCGGGCAACGGCCACCAAAGTGACATTCCCCAGATATACACCGCCCGGGACCGAGTACCCCATATCCCTGGGCATCAGAATTTCATGTCAGATAGTGAGAAAAACATGCAGATGTGTCTTTATAGAAAGCGGAGGGAAACTTCTGGTTTCAACTGTATATATATATAAAAGTGTTATAAAAGTGCGGCACGTGGCTTCATCCTAATTATTAGGATTGTAGATCTTAGTTTTAGACATTTACATGATGAAGAGAAAGTCATAATTGTTGCAGTAAATGAAAGCTGTGTTCACATCACCGCTCCATGTATATTGCACCGTCCCCATAGTCTTCCAAACACCAGACATATCCGTCCTGAAAGCAAAGTCGCTAAGATTCCACCAAAAAATGGTATACTTTACAACATACTGTATATATTATTACAAAGAAAGTGAATGGAATGCCGGTGAGTGTGGTTACCTGATTCTGTATGTTTAGGGCGGCACGGTGGCTCAGTGGTTAGCACTGCAGTTTTGTGGTGGCTCAGTGGTTAGCATTGCAGTCTTGCAGTGTTGGGGTCCTGGGTTTGAATCCCACCAAGGACAACATATGCAAGGAGTTTGTATGTTCTCCCCGTGTTTGCGTGGGTTTGCTCTGGGTTCTCCGGTTTCCTCCCACACTCCAAAAACATACAGATAGGGACTCTAGATTGTGAGCCCGAATGGGGACAGTGTTGCCAATGTATGTAAAGCGCTGCGGAATATGTTAGCGCAATATAAAAAAAAAAAATAAACAAAAAATAAACATGTGATATGAGTGGCATTATGAGGCACAATGCTGGCACACAAGTATTACAGCCAGGAGGTGACAGAAGACACGTGTCCAGTGCGGTGTGGATTATGTAGAGCACGTCATCTTCACACATTGAAGGCAAATTTCCCCAAATGAAACCCCTCGCCCTCCCTGTGGAGAGTGTGTCTTCCTCTGACACCGCAGACAGGGGTGCATGAGCAGAGAAGGACCCGACCTACAATGCACACATCAATCAAGGTGCAGGGCATTTTTGCAACTTGGATTACACATATTTCAGCAATCAAGCATCCCATCTTTCTACAACAGGTACGCCTGGACTCAGCACCCGAGTGTCAGTATGGCACTGCCTTTACTTCATATAGCAAAATCCTGGTGGTGGTTTCTCTTTAAAGGGAGACTGTCAGCACAAAATGACTGATCAACCGAAGCACAGGCACTTGTGCACCCTTCGTGTGGCCAAGCAGTTTACTGCCTAACGTACTTGTTTTGCATCTGTCGCGGGCGGGGAGGACGCTGCGCTCACCCACTGCTCGGGTCCGGCTGCTGCTGCTGCTCGCTCGGTCGGTGGCTCGAGCGGTGGGCCGGATTCCGGGGACTCGAGCGGCGCTCCTCGCCCGTGAGTGAAAGGGGGTGGTTTGGTTTAGGGATATTGTCCGTGACGCCACCCACGGTTTGTGGTGAGGTTGGGACACCACCGCTGCTCTGTACGGGGATCCCGGGAGTGTTGACAGGGAGCAGCTGAGATGTTTTCTCCCCTCCGTGGGTAGGGGGGTTTGGGTGGTCCCGGGGCCCGGTGGTGGAGGTCGGAAAATGGGTTGCGGGGCCGGGCCAGGTGCAGGGTCGCGGGGCAGCGCAGTGCCAGACGGCACGGTGGTACTTACTCAGCCAGTAACGCACACGGAGTCTCTGGTAAAACAAACGGCTGGATGGACGAGTCCCACAGACGGCTGCGGCAGTCACTCCCGGTAGGTTGGCGGTAACTGTCTCTCCCTGCACCGGTGTTCTGTTCTCGGCCCCAATGGCTTCTAACTGATAGCCCGCTCCCCAGCGGTATGTTGGCTAAGGGAGCCCCTGTTTGCCCGCAGGCTCTGGCCCTGGGAGCTCTAGCTCTGGCGGTAGCTTTCTCTCCCTCATGGTTTGGACGGTTGCCTTCAGTCGGGTCTTTTACTGCTGGGAAACCCCAGAGGTTCCCATCGCTGACGGATTTGACCGGTTTTACGGCGACTCCTAGCCTGGTCGGGGTCCGTAGGCCCTGCCGGATGGTGCTGGCTTCTCTTCGCTCCCCGGTTCGGTACCGGCGGGCCACCGCCCGTCCCCGGTCCTTACGATTGTGCATCAATCGGCCTCTCCTGCAGATGGTCACCACCATCTGCCAACCTTGCTGTCAGGTGCGAGGGCCACGTACCCGGACACGGCCAGTCAGTTCCTCCACTACCACCTCCCTGACTCAACTCCAAAACTGATCTGCCTTCCTTTTCCCGCCTCCAGGACTGTGAACTCCTCGGTGGGTGGAGCCAACCGCCTGTCTCCGCCCCACCTGGTGTGGACATCAGCCCCTGGAGGGAGGCAACAAGGATTTGTGTCTGACCTTGATGTTCCTAACCGGGGTGTAGGGTGTGTTGTTGCAGTACCTGTGACGTCCTGGCTTGTCCAGGGCGCCACACATCTATCGCCACAGTACTCTTCCCTTAATGGAAAGCTCATGTTTTACAGGCGTCAGAAGGCTGCAGAGGCAGATGGAAGATAAGTAGATGGGAAGATGAACTGAATGCTCAGCCACACCAAGGGTGCACCGAACTGCTCGGCCACACCAAGGGTGCACTGAACTGCTCGGCCACACCGAGGGTGCACTGAACTGCTCGGCCACACCAAGGTGCACTGAACTGCTCGGCCACACCGAGGGTGCACAGAACTGCTCGGCCACACCAAGGGTGCACAGAACTGCTCGGCCACACCAAGGGTGCACTGAACTGCTCGGCCACACCAAGGGTGCACAGAACTGCTCGGCCACACCAAGGGTGCACTGAACTGCTCGGCCACACCAAGGGTGCACAGAACTGCTCGGCCACACCAAGGGTGCACTGAACTGCTCGGCCACACCAAGGTGCACTGAACTGCTCAGCCACACCAAGGGTGCACAGAACTGCTCGGCCACACCAAGGGTGCACTGAACTGCTCGGCCACACCAAGGGTGCACTGAACTGCTCGGCCACACCAAGGGTGCACAGAACTGCTCGGCCACACCAAGGGTGCACTGAACTGCTCGGCCACACCAAGGTGCACTGAACTGCTCGGCCACACCAAGGGTGCACTGAACTGCTCGGCCACACCAAGGTGCACTGAACTGTTCGGCCACACCAAGGGCGCATCAACTGCCTGTGCTTGATTTAAATAATAATTTTGTACTGACAGACTCCCTTTAAGCACATTTTTCCCCTTTAATTGCCCCCTTTTCCCTGAATACTAATGAGGATATGCAGATAGACAAGTACTGAGCACCTGAGCATGGTAGTGCCCGCTCAACACTAGTTACTAGTACTGAGCACTCGAGCATGGTAGTGCCCGCTCATCACTAGTTACGAGTACCGAGCATCCGAGCATGGTAGTGCCTGCTCAAAACTAGTTACTAGTACTGAGCACCTGAGCATGGTAGTGCCCGCTCATCACTAGTTACGAGTACCGAGCATCCGAGCATGGTAGTGCCCGCTCATCACTAGTTACAAGTACTGAGCACCAGAGCATGGTAGTGCCCGCTCATCACTAGTTACAAGTACTGAGCACCCGAGCATGGTAGTGCCTGCTCATCACTGGTTTCGAGTATTGAGCACCTGAGCATGATAGTGCCCGCTCATCACTAGTTACGAGTACCGGGCACCTGAGCATGGTAGTGCCCGCTCATCACTAGTTACTAGTACTGAGCACCTGAGCATGGTAATGCCCGCTCATCACTAGTTACGAGTACCGAGCACCCGAGCATGGTAGTGCCCGCTCATCACTAGTTACTAGTACTGAGCACCTGAACATGGTAGTACTCGCTCATCACTAGTTACGAGTACTGAGCACCCAAGCATGGTAGTGCCCGCTCATCACTAGTTACGAGTACTGAGCACCTGAGCATGGTAGTGCCCGCTCATCACTAATTATGAGTACAGAACACCCGAGCATGGTAGTGCTCACTCATCACTAGTTATGAGTACCAAGCACCTGAACATGGTAGTACCCACTCATCACTAGTTACGAGTACTGAGCACCTGAGTATGGTAGTGCCCGCTCATCACTAGTTACGAGTACTGAGCACCTGAGCATGGTAGTGCCCACTCATCACTAGTTACGAGTACTGAGCACCTGAGCATGGTAGTGCCCGCTCATCACTAGTTACGAGTACTGAGCACCTGAGCATGGTAGTGCCCGCTCATCACTAGTTACGAGTACTGAGCACCTGAGCATGGTAGTGCCCACTCATCACTAGTTACGAGTACTGAGCACCTGAGCATGGTAGTGCCCGCTCATCACTAGTTACGAGTACTGAGCACCTGAGCATGGTAGTGCCCGCTCATCACTAGTTACAAGTACTGAGCACCTGAGCATGGTAGTGCTCGCTCATCACTAGTTACGAGTACTGAGCACCTGAGCATGGTAGTGCCCGCTCATCACTAGTTACGAGTACCGATCACCTAAGCATGGTAATGCCCACTCATCACTAGTTATGAGTACCGAGCATCCGAGTATGGTAGTGCCCGCTCATCACTAGTCACTATCTCTTTAAATTAATGAAGACATGCGGTAATGAAGCTACATAAAAGAAATACAGTGAATTAATCTGTGTAATATCTGATTAGGGGGTTAAACCAATTATAGGGAAACACAAGGTCTAGACTCTCATATAATATTACTGGGGTCCAGAAGTGAAAATACATAAAACATACACTGCGGGCTCCTGAATATTTCATGTCTTTATAATATACAGCGGAGGTGTAATCACAGGAATATTCACTATTTATATGGAATGGCAGCCGCCTGCTGTATCCCTCTTCATATGATGACAATATACAAGTGAAGAATGGCAGAAGACCTAAACTTTTATATGGTGTATGTGAGGCGTCCGGTTGATCTATGTTCACACTTTCCTTCACATCTCTATTTCCAGGCACTCATTATAATACAGCCATTTATATTTTATAAGCTATTTCCCCATGACTACTGGCTACGACCCAGCGCCACATTCTACTTAACATTTGTCCCCAAAGTTAAATTCAAAGGAGTAACAATTTTGTTGCCTATGACAAATCCAATGTTTGACAACGTGAGATCCCGGATCAGGGGGATTTAGGCAAAACGAGCCGAGAAAAAGATCTTGCTTTGGAAGAGGTGGGTTTAGGAGACAGGCGTTTGTGTTTTTTCTTTTCTAGAAACAGCGCCACACATCCCAACGTGGTGACTGGTATTGTACTGATCCCGAGTTACTTACTGTATTATGCTCCAGAGCTGCACTCACTATTCTGCTGGTGCAGTCACTGTGTATATACATTACATTACTGATCCTGAGTTATATCCTATATTATGCTCCAGAGCTGCACTCACTATTCTGCTGGTGCAGTCACTGTGTATATACATTACATTACTGATCCTGAGTTATATCCTGTATTATGCTCCAGAGCTGCACTCACTATTCTGCTGGTGCAGTCACAGTGTATATATTCATTACATTACTGATCCTGAGTTACCTCCTGTATTATACTCCAGAGCGGCACTCACTATTCTGCTGGTGCAGTCACTGTGTACATACATTACATTACTTATCCTGTACTGATCCTGAGTAACCTCTTGTATTATACTTCAGAGCTGCACTCACTATTCTGCTGGTGCAGTCACTGTGTGCATACATTACATTACTTATCCTGTACTGATCCTGAGTAACCTCCTGTATTATACTCCAGAGCTGCACTCACTATTCTGCTGGTGCAGTCACTGTATACATACATTACATTACTTATCCTGAGATACAGTTGAAACCCTTAGTTTCCCTCTGTTCTCTATAAAGACACATCTGCAGGTTTTCCCCTCTACTCCCTATAAAGACACATCTGCAGGTTTTTCCCTCCGCTCTCTATACAGACACATTTGTAGACTTTACCCTCCGCTTTCTATAAAGGCACATCTGCAGTTTTTCCCTCCACTCACTATAAAGACACATCTGCAGGTTTTCCCCTCTACTCACTATAAAGACACGTCTGCAGGTTTTCCACATTATCTGACATGAAATCAGAATAAACCTTTTCTGTTTTATGTAAATTAGGAACCAAAATTATTTGTATTTGCCAAATGCCAGAATAATGAGAGAGAGAATGTTTTCAGGCAATTTTATTCCTTTCTGCACAGTGAAGTTTCCTCCATGTCATTAGTATTTGGTGGGATTGCCCTTACACTGTGTGACTTGGGAGAAACATTTTGGATCCTTCCACAAGCTTCTCACAATAGTTGGTATAGTTTGTGCCAATTCCTCCTGACACAACTGGTGTACCTGAGTCATGTTTGGAGGTCGCCACTTACACCGGCCTTTTCAGCTTTGCCCATAAATTTTCAATAGCATTGAGATCAGGGTTTTGTGATGGCCACTCCAAAATATTGATTTTGTCCTTAAGCCACTTTCTAACCAGTTTGGCAGTAGCTTTAAGTCGTTGTCCATATGGAAGATGCATTTCCGCCCAAGCTTTAAGTTCCCGGTTGATGTCTTGAGATGTTCTTCAGTATTGCCCCATAATCTTCTTTCCTCATGATGCCATCTATTTTGTGACTTGCACCAGTCCCTCATGCAACAATACAACCCCACACCATGATGCTGCCGCCCCCATGTTTCACAGTTGTGATTAAGTCCTTAGGCTTCAAAGCTTCTCCTTTTTTCCTCCAAACGTAACAATGGTCATTATGGCCAAACAATTCAATTTTAGTTTAGTCAGACCACAGGACATGTCTCCAAAAATTAAGGTCCTTGTTCCTGTGTGTATTTGCAAACATTAATCTGTCTTTATGTTCCTTTTATAGTAATGGCTTCTTCCTGGCAGAGTGGCCTTTCAGCCCATGTTGATACAGAACTCGTTTGACTATGGATAATGACACAATCTTACCAGCTTCCACCAGCATCTTCACAAGGTCTTTTTCTTTTGTTCTTGGGTTTATATACACATGCCTGACCAAAGCACATTCATCTCTGGTACACAGAACCCGTCTCCTTCCTGAGCGGTATGATGGCTGGACATTCCCATCTTGTTTGTACTTGTGTATAATTATTTGTACAGATGAACAAGGCACCTTCAGGTATCTGGAAATTGCACCCAAGGATGAACCAGACTTGTGCAAGTCCACAATTCTCTTCCTGAGATCTTGGCTGATTTCTTTTGACTTTCTCATGATGCTAAACAAAGAAGCCGTGTGTTTTCGGTGTGCATTAAAATACATTCACAAGTGTGTCTGTAATTAACTCAGATGTTGCGAATCAGCCAATCAGAAGCTTCCAATGACATGACATCATCATATGGGCTGTCCCATATTGTTTAAAGGCATAGTACTCTGTGTATGTAAACTTTTAACTTTGCAGAAAGTAATAAAAATGCCTTATAACATTCTCTCTCATTATTCTGGCATTTGGCAAATATCAATAATTTTGGTTCCTCATTGACCTTATGAGTTTCACTTTCCAGTCATCTGATTCTATACAGTTTTCACCCAGTTGCTGAGAGGGAGGCACAGTATGCACAGGAGGACTAAATAAAAAAATCTAAAAAATGGCTATTATCTACTAAATCAGCCTAAAAGACAGACACCTGTTATTTTTCCCTCGTATCTCCCAGTTCCCGTTGGGGTCGGACGCAGTGAAGAAGCCTCCTTATACTGCGCAGCCGCGTGAACCAACACAGCCATGCCGCGCTGAACCAGAGATAAAGATGCAGAAAAAGGAAGTGGTAAAGCTACTGTTCTGCTAGCCACTGGACTGCTGCAGCCTGTGATTGCCTGCAGCGTTGAGGTTAATTTGAGAAGCACATCATTGTAAAACATCCAATGACAAGCTGCTCAAGTCATGACCGCTGCAGCCAATCACAGGCAACAGCACTATTTATTGTCTCTGCGTAGGAATGACTGAATTTATTACTTGTGGCAGGGGCCCAACATTAAGGGGTACTTTGCACACTACGACATCACAGCTGCAATGTCGGTGGGGTCAAATCGAAAGTGACGCACATCCGGGGTCGTTGTCGACATCGGAGTATGTGAATCATTTTTACTACGATTAACGAGCGCAAAAGTGTTGAAATTGTATGATCGGTGTAGTGTTGGGCATTTCCATAATGTCGCTGCAGCGACAGGTACGATGTTGTTCCTCGTTCCTGCGGCCGCAGACAATCGCTGTGTATGAAGCCGCAGGAGCGAGGAACATCTCCTTACCTGCCTCCCGGCTGCAATGAGGAAGGAAGAAGGTGGGCGGGATGTTTACGTCCCGCTCATCTCCGCCCCTCCGCTTCTATTGGCCGCCTGCCGTGTGACGTCGCTGTGACACCGCACGACTCGCCCCCTTAGGAAGGAGGCGGTTTGCCGGCCAGAGCAACATCGCAGGGCAGGTGAGTGCATGTGAAGCTGCCGTAGCGATAATGTTCGCTACAGCAGCAATCATAAGATATTGCATGTGCGACGGGGGCGGGTGCTATCGCGCTCGGCATCTCAAGCATCGGCTAGCGATGTCGTAGTGTGCAAAGTGCCCCTTACACTGACACTGGGGGACACTAAACAACTACATACAAATATTACATTCACAACTGTACCCATGTTTGTATATAATAATGTGGCGCCCTGGGCAAGCCAGGGGTCACAGGTCACAACATCCCACACACCCCACATTCCCTGCAGGAACAACGAAGTCAGAACACAAACCCTTGTTGCCCTCCTCCAGGGGCTGATGATCACACCAGGGGGTGGAGCCAGGCGGTTGGTCTCCACCCACCGAGGAGTTCACAGCCCTGGAGGCGGGAAAACCAGGCAGTTTAGCTCAGGCAGAGCTTGAGTGAGGAATTTGGAGGAGGAAGTAGAAGGAGGGAAAGTAGTGAAAGGAGAAAAGTGACAGTTTGAAAGCCTGAAGTTGGTTCGGGTGTGTGCCCCGGACTGAGACAGCAAGGTTGACAGACGGCGGTGACCGTCTGCAGTGGAGGCTGATCGGAGTTGCCGGAAGCACCGTGGACGGGTGGTGGCCCGGCGGTACCGGAGCGGTACACAAAGTGAGGCCAGCACCATTGGCAGGGACCTTTCGGATCCCGGCAAGGCTTGGAGTCGTCGTAATTTGCCAAATCCGTCAGTGAAGGGGACCTCCGGGTCTCTAAACAACCAAGTCCCGATTGAAGGCAAAAGTCCAACCGTGTGGGAGAGACACCGCCACCGCCAAGGCACCAGTTTCTCAGGGCCAGCGCCTGCAGGCAAAGAAGGGGCTCCTCCGGCCCATATCGAAGCCGGGGAGCGGGTTACCGGTGGGAACCCATCGCTACCAACGACCATATTTAGGTGCAGGGAACAGACATTCACCGCTAACTTGCAGGGAACATCCACACCGCAGCCGTCTGAGGGACCCGTCCAACCAGCCGCTTGTTTACCATGAACTGTGTCATCATCCTTGGGCTGAGTGAGTACCTCCGTGCCGTGCGGCACAGCGCTGCCCCTGCGTCCCTGCACCTCAACAGGTCCCATAACCCGCCTGTCAACCATCCCAACCCCATCACCGGGCCCCGGGACAGCCAGCCCCCTGCCCACGGAGGGGAGAATCACCAACTCAGCTGCTCCCTGTCACCGCTCTCGGGATCCCCGTACAGAGCTGCGGTGGTGTCACCAAAATCACCACAACCGTGGGTGGCGTCACGGACATTAACCAAATTCCCCATCAACAATCAACCCCTTTCACTCACGGGCGAGGAGCGCCGCTCGAGTCCCCGGGATCCGGCCCATCGCTCGAGCCACCGAGCAGCAGCAGCAGCCGCAGAGCAGCGGCGGCCGGACCCGAGCAGTGGGAGAGCGCAGCGTTGACACCCTTCTCCCCGCCCGCGACAACTTGGCGTCACGAACAGGATCCTACCATTCTACCGATTGGTGGAAGTGCGCCTTGTGTGACCGCCGGAGGTGTCCGGCCGACAAATTTCAGAAGCCACCATCTTTGGCGCGGAAAGTTCCCGCTCGAGCGTCTTCTCGAGTAGTGGAGGCGCGAAGGCCAAAACCCCGCCCCGAAAAAGGAGAAGCCGGAAAAGAGGCTGAGGGGGACGAAATGGCGGCTGGACGCATGTGAGTGCGGCTATAGAAGCGGGGACGCCAGGACCCTGCGGCCATTTGCTGGTTCCTGGAAGAGGCCGCTGCTAAAGATGCTGAGTCCGACCAACAACACCGTGGTCCCCGCGCCCGGCACGGCGGCGTGGGTGGAAGTCCGGACCGTCCAGCTAAGCAGCCGTCTGCAGGTCCGCATGCAGCTCCTCCTGGAGGAGTGGGAGGCCGACATGGCGGAAGTGGTGGCGGCCACACGGAGACGCGAGGTGGAGGGAGTCTTGGAAGGGAGGGTAAGTGACCTACGCCCCTGTACCCCTAGTGGGTCGGTCATCGCGGCTGAGGGACCCGGTCCATACCCGCTCGCCCTGCTACCTCCCCCGCTACCCGTGTTGGCTGCTGCTGCCCCGCCACTAGGCCCGCTACCACCACCACCGGTAGCGGTACCCTGCCAATCCGCCCCGGCGGACCGACCTGCAGCAGAAGCCCGTGACCACCCTGATCCGCTTCCATGGAAGAAGCCGAAGGCTGAGGCCGTCAGCAAAGATGCACCGGAGGCACGGCGGGGATGCAGCTGCCAGGAGGCAGAGCAGGCCATGTCACAGCGGGGTCCCTCATTACTGGAGGTGCCGGTCGTAGCCGACACGGAGGGACTCTGGCTGGGTCCGTCCCCTGCACACGCTGAACCGGAGCAAGCAGAAAGCGCTCCATACTGGGAGCGGCGGCAAAGGCAGCTGCGCAGGGAGATCGATGCGCGAGAGGGGTATAGAGCGGATGTGCATGCCCGCATGAATATGGAAGAAGATCACCCGCAGCGAGCTACCATCGGGGTCCAGAGCAGTGCACCATGTGAAGGTGGCACTAGAGCCCCACGAGTGAGAATGAACTGTTGAGCCGCAAAAGGCAGCGGTCCACCGCTACAAGTTGTCCCCGTTGGGACCAGCAGTGTGTTTGTTTTGAAAAAGTTTGAAAAGTTTGACAAATGAAAAATGATTACCGAACAGTAGCCTGATTATCCAACCGTGATTTGGAAAACCGGCCGTTGCCGGCACCGTTGTCCCCGTGGGGACCGTTCAAAGTTGTTTTGCATAGGAACTCTTATGGACAAGCCCGTGAACTTGCAGGGCAACCACAGACGTTAGTGGCTTGTAAATAAGTTGTGTTACCGTTACCGTTTCCGCAATTGCCGCCTCCGGAGAGGTAGATTGGAGGGAGGGCCCACAGCAGAGCCGGCTGGGGCCCAGCCACCACAGGAACCGGTGGCTACCCTCTGGGGGTTCCAAGGGCTCCCCATGGACGTGGGTCCCCTGGAAAGGACAGATCCCGCTCGGGTAACTTGGTGCAGGACTAGGGTCAAGGGGTGCTGCCTGTTTCTTAGGGGCAGCATCAGGGCCAGGTTGCTTGGGTGGGTGAGAGCGGAAACCGTAACCGTTAACCGTTTGTTACCGTAACGTTTAAGCAAAGTGCCTCCCGATGTGGGATGATGTTTTTCTATTTGTATGTGTTACCGGTTTTTATCTTTTTCAGAAAAATAAAACCGGTGTTGGACGGGCAGCCCGAGGACGGTCTGCGTTTTGCTAAGGGGGAATGTGACGCCCTGGGCAAGCCAGGGGTCACAGGTCACAACATCACACACACCCCACATTCCCTGCAGGGACAACGAAGTCAGAACACAAACCCTTGTTGCCCTCCTCCGGGGGCTGATGATCACACCAGGGGGTGGAGCCAGGCGGTTGGTCTCCACCCACCGAGGAGTTCACAGCCCTGGAGGCGGGAAAACCAGGCAGTTTAGCTCAGGCAGAGCTTGAGTGAGGAGTTTGGAGGAGGAAGTAGAAGGAGGGAAAGTAGTGAAAGGAGAAAAGTGACAGTTTGAAAGCCTGAAGTTGGTTCGGGTGTGTGCCCCGGACTGAGACAGCAAGGTTGACAGATGGCGGTGACCGTCTGCAGTGGAGGCTGATCGGAGTTGCCGGAAGGACCGTGGATGGGTGGTGGCCCGGCGGTACCGGAGCGGTACACAAAGTGAGGCCAGCACCATTAGCAGGGGCCTTTCAGATCCCGGCAAGGCTTGGAGTCGCCGTAATTTGCCAAATCCGTCAGTGAAGGGGACCTCCAGGTCTCTAAACAACCAAGTCCCGATTGAAGGCAAAAGTCCAACCGTGTGGGAGAGACACCGCCACCGCCAAGGCACCAGTTTCTCAGGGCCAGCGCCTGCGGGCAAAGAAGGGGCTCCTCCGGCACATATCCAAGCCGGGGAGCGGGTTACCGGTGGGAACCCATCGCTACCAACGACCATATTTAGGTGCAGGGAACAGACATTCACCGCTAACTTGCAGGGAACATCCACACCGCAGCCGTCTGAGGGACCCGTCCAACCAGCCGCTTGTTTACCGTGAACTGTGTCATCATCCTTGGGCTGAGTGAGTACCTCCGTGCCGTGCGGCACAGCGCTGCCCCTGCATCCCTGCACCTCAACAGGCCCCATAACCCGCCTGTCAACCATCCCAACCCCATCACCGGGCCCCGGGACAGCCAGCCCCCTGCCCACGGAGGGGAGAATCACCAACTCAGATGCTCCCTGTCACCGCTCCCGGGATCCCCGTACAGAGCAGCAGTGGTGTCACCAAAATCACCACAACCGTGGGTGGCGTCACGGACATTAACCAAATTCCCCATCAACAATCAACCCCTTTCACTCACAGGCGAGGAGCGCCGCTCAAGTCCCGGGATCCGGCCCATCGCTCGAGCCACCGAGCAGCAGCAGCAGCCGCAGAGCAGCGGCGGCCGGACCCGAGCAGTGGGAGAGCGCAGCGTTGACACCCTCCTCCCCGCCCGCGACAATAATATCTCTGGTAGTTTTTAAAATGAAGGATGAGAAGTTTCCTTTATCTGTACATAGTGAAGGAAGTGTATTGTGCCGACTGCTGATTATGTTGGGGGCTGAGTGACTAGAGCAACGGGGCCCACCAGAGGATTCTCCGGTCTTCCTGTGGGCCGGTCCTAGCCTGACCATTCCCATTCCACAGAGTCTCAACACCCATCACCTTGAATCACTCTTGTGTTACAACAATAAAAAAATCTCGGCTTTGGAAGGGTTAAACTGACCTGGATTATGTACTGAGGCTACAACCAGGTATTAACCTCCCATGGAAGAATTTTTTATTCAGTGGATGTTCAATGTAGCAGCTACAGATGAACTTAGCGCGTCTCCTGTACTGAGCGGGGAACAGACTCTCGAGCCA
Source organism: Anomaloglossus baeobatrachus (assembly GCF_048569485.1). Lineage (NCBI taxonomy): Eukaryota > Metazoa > Chordata > Amphibia > Anura > Aromobatidae > Anomaloglossus > Anomaloglossus baeobatrachus. The sequence continues at coordinate 233,684,543 of NC_134360.1, read as the reverse complement.
TAAAATGCACTTAACAGTCTATTTAATAGTGGCGAGGTCCTTGAAAATGCAATATCCATGCTAATCTCGCCTTTTCCGAAATCACAGAGGAAAAATAGGTCAGCGGCGGGCGGAATCCTCTCCTTCTGTCTGAAATTTGACATTTATTCTTATTTAAACAAGTAAGTAAACTTCGCTTAATTTTATTCTGGATTCAGTAAGCAAGATGAGAGGGTTCGGGGTGGGGTGGGGGGGACGCTTGTCAAGTTTATGAAGATTACCGGCCGGTATCGTATGCCGGAGAGGTGGCAGAGTAATATCCCGGAGCTCCAGAATGGATCATTAAGTGTACCCAGGAATTAACTAAACTGCCACCTTCAGGCTTTACCTGCAGCGGAGGATTTTACAAGAAGTAATAGCCCCTGAGCCACAAAACCCGTGTAAGAGGCGTTCGCCGCTGCCCGAGACCTGGAGGAGAGCACTTAGTGACCGATGAGCCGTGCGCTAATTGTCACTTGTATTTACATGCGGACAGCTAGTCATTTGGATATTTAACTTTCCTGATTGTTTTCCAATATCTCTGCAGATCACAGATGAATGAACACGGCACCGCTCAGCATCAGCCCAAACCACCGAGCCTGGAAAAAGCTCAATCACATTTACATATTAACCTGCAATTATTGATACGGATAGTACATTGTTCCTTCATGCACTCATTTACCTGCAGACACAAGATAAAAACAAAACATATCACAATGACAAACTCAACTGAATTAAGGGGGAGCAAAGCCCCTTTATTCTGGGACTCTTCTGCCTATTCGAGCTGTGCCGTTAGCTTTGCCATTGACTATAATGGAGATGTCATGAAGTCAATTGGGCGCCACATTGCGGACATGAGCGAGGACAAGTGCTGGAGTACCTACGTTTTGGATATCAGTGGGGGTCCCAGGTTGGAACGGCTCCAACTACTATTACATAAAAGAACAAACAAACTGGACTTTGTAAACTTTACATCCATTTTAAAATCAGTATTTAGGGTAGGCTGGCATAGGTTGTATTTTAAGAGCCAATTTTCATTCATCCATCCATCTGTTTTTTTTCCACCCTC